>NC_056748.1:225157890-225422890 GCF_019279795.1 Protopterus annectens
ATTCATTTCTGCAAATATTATAACTGGAAATCACAGTTATCACACATGGTCTAAAAATGAGAAACAAAATGCATTGCTAAGGTATACAAACACAAAGCATGTGCTTATTCCAGAAAGCTTTATTCTATGATAAAATAAAACAAAACACTTAAAATGTCAGGGATGTTGTATACTGGAAATAAATCAAAAACTTCTTGTTGCCATAACCAGGAAATAAAATACTTCAGAAACTCTGAAGATTGGGTAGAGATGGGTGAAGAAATATGAAGACTGGTAGAGATGGGTGAAGGCTGACAGCCTAGTCAGATAGAATTGTCCAGATAATTTTATCATTTGTAAATACGAATGTGGAACTTAAAACAATGTGGCAACACTGACATCTGCTGTAAAGAAAGCTAAGTCAAGCATTTCTTACTGATCCTTTGAAATTAAAATGATTTCTTCACTGCCTTTGATGTTTTACAATTCGGGTCTGGTCTGGCTAGATGAAGACTTCCTGCCTATTGTTTTAAGGCTAAAGTTAATTCCCGGAATTTACATGTGGAATGCCATTTATTGCTCTAAGTGTAAAATAATATAAATGCAGTTTCTGTGTGGCCTGGGAACCAGGAAGGTGTAAAAGATGATGTAATGTTTAGCAGAACTTTAGTTTCAATTTAAACAGTGAGAACCAGAAATTATTTAGCATTTTTCTCTTGATGTCCAACCTACAGCACTGCCTGTTGTCTTAAGTAAGTTGTCTTAGAGATGTGTTTTCTTGTAGAAATAGCTAGGACTATAAAGATTAGACTAAGTGTTTTTCTGTTATGTCAGAACTGTAGTACTGAATTGTTTTAAGTTTCTGTGTGATCTTTGAACTCTTGAATAGCACTGTGGTGTAGTAGTAGTATTGTCTTGTGCTTTTAGCATTTATTATTAAATATTTTTAAACCCTCTTCAACTATGGCTGGTTTATGTAGAGATAAATAAAGCTCTAGAGTGCATTGCATGCTTGTAAGCTATCCTGTAGTAAGCCTTTCCAATAAGCCTTGATTGCTTAAGTTACACTACTATTGGGTAATAATATTGTACAGTAATAACTGGACACCCTTTTAAGGGCCTTTGGGTAGCTGATAATTATTAGCTCGTAGTGGCAGTAATTACTACCGTATAGTCTGGATAAAGGGGCACAGTAGGAGAATCTGTGTCAGCCTTTCTCAGTAGTGTCTGTAAAGTTGTATAAATACTTATCTCAAAGTGTGTGTGTGTGTGTGTGTGTGTGTGTGTGTGTGTGTGTGTGTGTGTGTGTGTGTGTGTGTGTGTGTGTGTCTCAGCTACTTGGGCAGGGACACGAAACACTGGTTGGCCAGAGAGGGTACTGGTGGTTAGCTTGCCAGCTAGGATGAGATCTGGACCCTATAGCTGTGCCAGTGGGGAGTCTTATTGGGGACCTGGGGAGCAAGGGAGCAACCAGCCCCAGACTGACTGTGATCTCTGTGTGCACTTAAGGGAAATTTTACTTTACTGTGTGCATTTGTTATCCTTTCCTCTTATATGAGACGCCCTCTCTGGTGTTAGTGATGAGGATTGAGGCTCCTTGATTGCTGGGCCAGGGCACGGGCATCACATGTGTTTGGCAGCGGTGTGATATTCACATCATATATTAATTAGTTGCAAATACTAATTGGCTTGTAGTGGTGTGGGTAGAGTGAATCCTGTAGCTTATGTACAGTGATCTCTGAAGGTGTTTTGTACTCTAAAACTGCCACACAGTGAATACTCAAGAGTTCACATAACAATTATTTTATTTCTTTTGTTAGCTTTATTAGTCAGGGTGAGCAGGCAGCATGTCAGCAGAGGAGTATGGAAAGCTGACAAGGAGCCAGCTGGTGGAGATGTGCCAGGCTAGGGGACTGGTGCATGGAAACATGACTAAGGCAGACCTGATTGCAGCCTTGGTTACCGCGGCATCAGAAAACAGAATCCAGGAGGACAATCAGACTGGCAATGGAGATAGAATATCCTCAGAGAATGGACAGCTCAACCTTTCTGTGAAGGACAATCAGACTGGCAGTAGAGATGCAAAATCCTTGGAGAATGGACAGCTCATCCTTTCTACATTGGACTTAAAAATCTAGCTGTAGCTAAAGAGACTTGAGTTGGAAGCCAGGCATTTGGAGATAGAAGCAGAAGAAAAGGAGCATCAGAGGAGCATGAGAGGGAAATGCTGACTCTTTGCCAGAGTCATGGAGGTAATGGGGAAGGGAGTAACTGGACCCCAAAAGCACAAAAGGTCAGTAAATTTCTTCCACAATTTAAAGATGTGGATAATTTTGATAGTTTCATTCATATGTTTGAGAGGGTATGCAAACAGTATAGTGTTGACCAGAGGCTCTGGGTACAGTTCCTGATCCTCTTACTCCATGGTAAAGCTGTAAATGCATTGGATAAAATGTCTGACATTGCATGTTTTGATTATACTGCTGTAAAAAATGTATTTTAAAATGTTTTAAGCTAGCACCTGAAATGTATTGGAAACAATTTTGTGAGCATAGATGCAAGGCAGATAAAAGTGTGCATGAATATGTTGCTGAACTGAGCACATATTTTCATAGCTGTGTGAGTGGATGTCAAATCACCACTTTTGAAGGGGTGGCAGAGCTTTTGGTGAGGAAACAAGCCCTTAGCACTTTGCCTGAGGACATGAGGATCTGGTTAGCTGATAGACAATGTGCTACTTCAGATGAGTTGGGTAAGAAGGGAGACCCATGCCTGGCAAGCAGGGCAGCCCTGCACAGGAAGGGGACCCCCAATACTGCTCATGAGTCTATAGGAATCCATGGTGGGCAGCACAGACTGCCACAACAAAATCTGCCAGTAGCAGGGGAAGCCACTAGTCCAGGTACATGTCCAGGACTAGGGTTAAAGGTTTTGAATGCAACCAGTGGGTCCATGTGGCATACAGGTGTCCACAGAGGCAAGGTGGGGATCCAAAGGTGAGGGAGACAGTAAGTGGGAAAGACAAAATGTCAATAGTAGGTTGTCTTGAGACAACAGGGGTACTAAACTACCATACTGCAGATGGCCAGAGAGGGAAGGATTTGGATGAGGCAGTACCATATGCTTATGCAGTTACATGCAGTGAGGCTAAGTGACAAGCACGTGGGTCTGGTAGCCTGGGGGAGACCCAGACAGACTGCAGACTTGCAGCCAGGACTGGTGAGGTGGTTACTTCAGGGAGTGAGCTATGCTGTAGCGGTGAGACTGAAGGTGAGCCACAGCTGCTTGTGGGTACTGATGTTCCCTTGGACAGGGTAACTGCAAAGGTAGAGGTGAGTAGTAGTACCCAGGCTGATAGTGAGGCTTCACTGACACAGGATGCCAGACTTCCTGTGGGAGGGGAGCTGGGAAGGGTTACAAGGAGTGAGTTGAGACAGCCTCAGCTCCCAGACCCTACATTGCAAGGCCTGAGGCAGGTCGCTAGGGAGGCACCTGATTCTCAAGGAAAGAAGAAATCTGAATACTGGGACAAAGGGTTACTATACAAAGAGTGGACCCATGAGGGAGAGCTAGAAGGTGAGAGAGTACAGCAATTGGTAGTGCCTAGAGCCTACCATCTGATGCTTCTAGCCATAGCCCATGATATTCCCTTTGCAGGTCATATGGGCATAAAACATACAAAGAGATGTATTATGCAAAATGTCTATTGACCTGGAATTTCCTGAGATGTAACAGGGTACTGCAGGACCTGTGAGCAGTGCCAAAAGGTAGACAAGGCAGGAGACAAGATGAGAGCTCCTTTGATGCCTTTGCCTGTGATTGAGGAGCCATTTCAGAGGGTATCTATGGATATTGTGGGTCCTCTGAGTACCCCAAGTTCACAGGGAAAATGTATATCCTAGTGGTAGTGGATTATGCTACACGATACCTTGAGGCAGTGGCTTTGTCCTCCATTGAAGCAGAGGAGGTGGCAAATGCTTTGTTAGAGATTTTCAGCAGGGTGGGTTTCCCAAAAGAAATACTGTCTGACAGAGGTGCCAATTTCATGTCAGACCTGCTGGCTTGTCTGTGGAAGTCCTGTGGGTTGAAGCACATGAAGACCACCCCCTACCATCCCCAGACTAATGGTCTTGTTGAGAGGTTAAACTCTACAATCAGGTCTATGCTACAGATATTTGCAGATCAGTTTAAGAGGAAGTGGGACAAATATTTGCCCCATATGTTGTTTGCTTACATAGAGGTTCCCCAGGAATCCACAGGTTTTTCACACTTTGAGTTGCTGTATGGGCATAGGGTGAGGGGACCTCTAGATTTAATTTGAGAGGAGTGGAAAGGTGTGTGAGTTTCACAAGGAGTCTGTTGTGGCATATGTCCTAAACCTTCGGACAAGGCTCAGGGAACTCACGGGTTTGGCCCAGGAGAAGCTGGCAGAAGCCCAACAACAGAAGATGGTGCAGTATGACAGGAATGCTTGAGCTAGAGAGTATGCTGTGGGGAAGCAGGTAATGATTTTCATTTGTGTCAGACACAACAAGCTGCAAGCAGCTTGGGAGGGTCCCTACAAGGTGATAAGAAAGGTAAGTGATTTTAACTACATGGTGGAACTGCTAGGCAGACAGCAGGGGCACAGATTGTACCATGTTAACATGATGAAACCTTACCATGATAGGGAGGGCCTTGTGCTGAGCATTTGCAGTGGATTGCAGGAGGAGTCTGAGGGAGATCTGGGGACTGAGCTCCACAGTGAGGCTTCGGCTAACACCTCAGTGGAAGGGGTAGCAATGTCCCAACACCTATCTCCTACCCAGGTTCGAAAAATCCGAGCAGTGTTGCAGGAATTTGGGGACATGTTCACCGAAACCAGGGTGCACCCACCTGATGCAGCACCAGGTTTATGCAGGACCCCAAAGGCCTATTAGGCAGGCCCCTTGTAGGGTGCCTGAGA
Source organism: Protopterus annectens (assembly GCF_019279795.1). NCBI lineage: Eukaryota > Metazoa > Chordata > Ceratodontiformes > Protopteridae > Protopterus > Protopterus annectens. The sequence goes on from NC_056748.1 coordinate 225,162,815, forward strand.
GAGTCAGACAGACTCTAAGGGAAGCGGTACAGGAGATGTTGGAACTTGGGGTGATTCAAGAGTCCAACAATCCCTGGGCCTCCCCAGTGGTGCTGGTGCCAATGAAGGATGGCAGCACCAGGTTATGTGTGGATTACAGGAAATTGAATAGTCACATAGAGTCGGATGCTTACCCTATGCCTAGGACAGATAAGGCCCTGGAGCAGCTGGGTGGGGCTAAGTATATTACAACCATTGATCTTACCAAGGGGTACTGGCAGGTGCCCTTGACTCCCAGTGCTAGAGAGAAGTCAGCCTTTGTGATTCATTTTGGTTTGTATGAGTTCACAAAGATGCCCTTTGGGATGATGAATGCCCCAGCGACTTTACAGAGGCTGGTAGATAATATCATAGCAGGAGCAGGAGGGTTTGCCCTTGCTACCTGGATGATATTTCCATCTACAGCCATTCCTGGCCAGAGCACCTTCAGCATGTCAGGGAGGTACTGGGCAGACTACAGAGGGCAGGGTTGACCATTAAGCCGAGCAAATGTCAGGTGGGTATGGCAGAGGTCTCCTACATAGGACATAGAGTGGGGAGTGGTAAGATAAGTCCAGAACCTGTCAAAGTGGAAGACATTCAGGCATGACCTTCACCTGTTACTAAAAAGCAGGTGAGGGCATTTTAGGGACAGCAGAGTACTACAGAAAGTTTGTCCCCAGTTATAGTACCATAACTTCTCCCCTCACAGACCTGACAAGGAAGAACAAGCCAGATAAGGTAGTATGGACCCCAGCATGTGAGCAGGTATTCCAGAAGCTTAAAGAAGCTTTGGGAGGATACCCTGTGTTAGCCAGTCCAGATTACAGCAAAGAATTTGTTCTGCAGGTGATTGCTTCAAACCATGGGGTGGGGGCTGTTCTTAGCCAGATTTCATTAGAGGAGGAAGAGCACCCAGTGGTTTATCTCAGTCATATGCTCCAACCCAGGGAGTAATGCTATGCAGCTGTAGAAAAGGAATGTCTAGCCATAGTGTGGGCACTGCAGAAACTTCAGCCTTATCTGTATGGAAGAAAATTCACTGTAATGAAAGATCACAACCCCCTAATATGGTTAAACAGAGCCGGCCAGCAAAATGCCAAGTTGCTAAGATGGAGTCTGGGGTTGCAAGCATATATGTCAGTGCAGCACCTTAGTGGGATTAGCAATGCCAATGCAGATGGGCTCTCAAGACAGGGAATGGGGTGAGGTACACTCAGATAGACCTAACCCTCTCAACTGGCGTTTCTCAAGGGTCCCTTGAAAAACTAGCTTGAGTTCTCTGGGGGGGAGAGATGTGAAGATTGGGTAGAGATGGGTGAAGAAATGTGAAGAATGGTAGAGATGGGTGTAGGCTGCCAGCCTAGCCAGATAGAATTGTGCTGATAATTCTATCATTTGTAAATATAAATGTTGAACTTAAAACAATGTGGCAATATTGCCATCTGCTGTAAAGAAAGCTAAGTCAAGCATTTCTTATTGGTCCTTTGAAATTAAAATTATTTCATCACTGCCTTTGATGTTTTACAATTCGGCTCTGGTCTGGCTAGTTGAAGGCTTCCTGCCTATTGTTTTAAGGCTAAAGATAATGACCAGAATTTACATGTGGAATGTCCTTTATTGCTCTAAGTGTAAAAGATTGTAAATGCAGTTTCTGTGTGGCCTGGGAACCAGGGAGGTGTAAAAAATTATGTAATGTTTAGCAGAACTGCAGGTTCAATTTAAACAGTGAGAACCAGAGATTATTAAGCATTTTTGTCTTGATATGCAACATACAGCACTGCCTGTTGTCTTAAGTTATCTTAGAAGTGTGCTTTCTTGTAGAAATAGCATGGACTATAAAGATTAGACTAAACGTTTTTCTGTTATGTCAGAACTGTACTACTGAATTATTTTAAGTTTCTGTGTGATCTCTGAGCTCTTGAATAGCACTGTGGTGTAGTAGTATTGTCTTTTGCTTTTAGTATTTATTATTAAATATTTTTAAACCCTTTTCAACTGTGGCTGGTTTGTGTAGAGATAAATTAAGCTCTAGAGTACATTGCATGCTTATAAGTGATCCTGTAGTAAGCCCTTCCAATAAGCCTTGATTGCTTAAGTTACACTACTATTTGATAATAATATTGTACAGTAATAACTGGAAACCCTTTTAAGGGCATTTGGGTAGATGATAATTATTAGCTGGTGGTGGCAGTAATTACTACTGTATAGTCTGGGTAAAGGGACACAGCTGGAGAATCTGTGTCAGCCTTTCCCAGGAGTGTCTGTAAAGTTGTATAAATACTTATCTCAAAGTGTGTGTGTGTGTGTGTGTGTGTGTGTGTGTGTGTGTGTGTGTGTGTGTGTGTGTGTGTGTGTGTGTGTGAGTGTGTGTGTCAGCTACTTGGGCAGGGACACAAAGCACTGGCTGGACAGAGAGGGTACTGGAGGTTAGCTTGCCAGCTAGGCTGAGATCTGGACCCTATAGCTGTGCCAGTGAGGAGTCTTACTGGGGACACGGGGAGCAAGGGAGCAACCAGCCCCAGACTGACTGTGATCTTTGTGTTCACTTAAGGGAAATTGTACATTGCTGTGTGTATTTGTTATCCTTTCCTCTTATATGAGGTGCCCTCTCTGGTGTTAGTGGTGAGGATTGAGGCTCCTTGATTGCTGGACCAGGGCACAGGTGTCACAGAAACTTTGGTAGGGCTTGATTTCCTCTTGAGTGGGATGTATATTAGTTACATCAAGTACACAAATGCACTATATAGCTTTTATCACATAATTATCCCAGTTTTGTAAGTCTGACAGTACACAAGGCACTATATTACTAATCTCACTGTTTACTTACCATTCATTTGTATGCATTCTTAAACTGTATCATCTTATAATAGTCTAGTATGATTTAATTAGAGTATGAATGAAAAGTAGACACCATCTGGAGTGTACATAATAGTCTTTATTCTTTATTTATACAAAATGCATATTGGAGCAAAGCAGTGAACCATGATAAATGCAGTCTGTAATGATTTTCTTAGTAGAAGAGCAACGTGCATCCTTTCATATTAAAAAGAAACTTGTGTAAAATATGCAACAGGCAACTAAGAAACTTATAAGATCTTCTACATTATATCTTTAATGATAGCTTAGATGTAAGAAATAGGAAAAAATGGCTCATCTTACAAAGCTTAGAATACACAATAGCTCACTCTGCATATTTCAGTATTTAAAACAATGCATGCACCAGTAAGAAAATTTCAGTACCATGAGGTTACCTATAAATGCAGACAATTCAAAGAATACAGCTACTGTAATTATATATAAGTATGCACTCTGTAGCTCAGAATATTTAAAGTATGAATGGGTTCAAAATTAGGAGACGAAACAAGCTTAATGCACTGCTGTAATAGAAAAAACTGCTTTAATCTGCATTAAATATGACACAAGTATAGCTGGACTAATGTATGAAGATTGATATTATTGAATACTTTTTAAATTAAATTACTCATGAAAAGAAAATGGAAATTCACGAGTCTTAAAAATGTGCTATTGCCAAATGGAGATAATTATAGCAGGATCCATTGTAACAATGCAATCAAAACATAATTATGTATATTTATGTTTTCAATGTTTTGCAGAAATTGTAAACATCTTTTGAGAATATCATGCCCAGTTTCATTCAAGCCAACCATTCTATTTGCTCAAGATTATGTATAAGCTTTTTTTCTGAAAAAAAAAAATCCTCAGTTGCATTAAACAGAATTGGTTATTTTTACATATGGTTGGATGCTGTCATTCTTTGTAAAAAAAAAAAAAGCAGTCTATGACAAATGGTATCCCTCTCACACTCATTTGCAAGAGGGCCACTTTCCTTTCTTCTTTGTGGCCCACTTGCACAAGAAAACCAAAACAATAGTAATTTGGAGTTTACATAGCCCGTTATACTTATACATACAGCCCTGTCTTGTAAACATAATGAGTTAAACAACGGAACAAATGTGGTTGCGATAATACGTAAGTACCAAGAGAAAAATGTTTAGCTTTTGGTCAGCAATGTCACAAATGCAATAAATGGAATAATTTCAAAAGGTTTTGTAAATCAAAAGGGACACATTCCAAGAAACAAGTTGATCAGTTAGAAAGCTAAAAGCTTACGTTTTATGTTGATGGCGTGTCCATGTTTCATGAAACAGTCAAAGTAGTCGATTTATGGGCAAGGAATGAAGTATTTTGTACTGTTCGGAAAAATGGAAGACCCATAAAGCTCATGTTGACACAGGTACAAAGTGCAATGTTATGTCTGCAGAAACATTTGCTGGAGTATGTGCTGGTGAGAAACTTCATCTGGCAAATTGTGCAAAGCTTGTGGCTTATGGTGGTGAAGAAATTCAAACTGAAGGCTCAGTAGTACTTTCATGTTACTCTGCTGGGAGAAGCTACAACTTGTTATTTTATGTGGTCAAAAGGCATGTACAGTCATTATTAGGGCTCAGAGACAGTTTGAAAATGGGACTGCTTTCATTTAATAAAAGACCACTGTTCTAATTTCACCCAGTATATTTTCTCTACCTATGCTGATATTTTCGAAGACAAACTAGGCAATATTCCAGCTATGGAATCCATGAAGTTAGACCCAGATGTCAGCCCAGTTGTCAGGCCAGCCCAGAAAGTTCCAGTATTTATGCAAAACAGAATCAAAGCTGAGCTAGACAAAATTTTAACTATGTGATTTGTCTAGTAGGTTCATCAACCTCTACTGAATGGATATCTTCCATGGTGGTAGCTCATAAGAAAAGCTCAGATGATATCAGAATATCTATTTTTCCATGAGATTTGAAAAGAGCATTGAAAAGACGTCATCATCCAATGCACACTGTCAAAGTAGTTGCAGCTCTGATGCCAAATGCCACTGTTTTTTTCTGTCTTAGATGCAAAGAATTCATTTTGGCAAACTTTGCTTGATCAAAAATCCTTGTTGCTAACTACATTCAGTGCTCCAGACAATGCTCAAGCCCTAAGTTTTCTTGGCATGGTTAACTATCTAGGCAAGTTCATTCCAGACTTAGGCCAATTAACAGCACTGCTCAGAGAGTTAACATGTAAAGATGCATCCTGGTCATGGTTGGAACAGCAACAAAGAGCATTTGATGTCCTGAAACAGAGAATTGCCAGTCCACCAACTCTCAGAGTTTTATGATGTTCACAAATCAGTTACTCTTTCCTGTGATGCTTTGAAATTTGGTATTGGTGCAGTCATTCAACAAGAGGGTCAACTTATTGCCTATGCATTCAGAACTCTAACCCAAACTGAAATGCAGTATGTTCAGATAGATAAAGAAGTCTTGGCAATTGTGTTTGCATGTTCGAAGTTTCATGATTATATTTATGGTCGGCCAATCCAGATTGAAACTGATCACCAATCTCTAGTCACTATTTTGCAGAAGCCTATGCATACAGCTCCAGCCAGATTACAACATATGATGTTGAGATTGCAAAAGTATAATTTCAATTTTGTCTACACAAAAGGCGAACTTCTTTATCTTACTGATACATTATCCAGATCACGCTGAAATACAACTGAACAGCATGAGAATGAGCAACTTGATTTTGAAGTCATGGAAGTGAGAATGTTTTTTCTTCCACATGTCTTGATGAGCTTAGAAATCATAGAGCCGCAGATGTAGTTCTTCGGAAGCTCAACCACTTTATCAGTCGGGGATGGCTGTCAAAGCAATCTAGTTTACCTCAAGAAGTGCAACCTTATTTTCCTTACAGAGATGAGATTTTGTCTGACAATGGTATCAGCATGAAAGGTCCAAAAGTAATAATTTCAAAGTCCTTGCAACATGGGTATACTACTATCTTGCATTGTGGCCACTCAGGAACTGATTCTACCAAAAGAAGGGTGAGAGGACTAGTATTTTGGCCTTCTATGTCACAAGACATTAAGAGAGTACTTTCATCTTGTTCTGTATGTAATAGTACAAAGCCACATCAACAGAAGGAACCACTTCAGCTAAACAAGATTCCTGAACTACCTTGGTCAACAGTAGCCACTGACATTTTTGAATGGAATGGTCAACATTACTTGGCGTTAGTTGAGTCCTATTCCAATTGGTTCGAGAATGACCTACTTCCTAATCTAATGTCCAGTGCTGTCATTCCTAAGATGAAACATCATTTTGCAGTCCATGGTAATCCACACAAAGTTATTTCTGACAATGGTACACAGTTTACTAGCCTGCAGTTTAAAAGATTCACCAAAGAATGGGACTTTATCCATGTTACGAGTAGTTCTGAGTACCCACAGTCAAATGATTTGTCAGAACGTGCAGTTCAAAGTGTGAAACAGTTACTAGAGAAGTTAAAACAAGACAATAGTGATGTTTTCCTGAATCTCTTGAATCTCGGAAATGTTTCTTATGATAAACATCTCGGTTTACTTGCCCAGAGAATTCTGTCGAGACAAACCAGAGCTACATTACCAGTCAGCAGTAGTTTATTGGTTCCAAGTACTAAGAATGACAGATCAGTGAAAGCTCATCTGTTAAAAATGCACCTAGCCAAGAAGTCTTATTATGACAAGTCCAGTAAACTGCTCAATCCATTACGTGAAGGAGAGACAGTAAGAATGCCAACATCCAATGGTTATGATCAGATTGAAGTCGTAAAGAGTATTTGTCCAGAGTTGAGATCGTACATTGTGGAATCATAAGGAGTAGAGTTTAGGTGGAATCAGAAACATCTGATGTCGGCATCTGAACCTGTACCACAGCATTTAGCCTGTGAAATAAGAGTCTTTATCTCAGAGTGAGATGTCCACTGTTCCAGTTCCAGAGGACATTCCAGTAAATATCCCTGTTCCTGGGATGAATACCAAAATTCCTGATACGAGTTGTTCACCAGTGCCTGTCCCTCTTGCTAAACCCAGTTCTGATTACTTTATCACTAGACCAAGTCACATTTCCAAACCATGTTACAGATACACAACAATTTTGACATGAACATTGAGTTTGCTTCTAATATCTATATTACTGCATGTCTTATTCGAATGTCATTTCATTGAGGGCAGTCTATTTAACAGGGAGGATGTAGATCAATGTCTATGCATGCCTTTAAGAAGCTTTCCAGTGGTTGCACAAGTGAAACCTTATTTTCACAATCCCTAGTGATATGAACATCCTCCTAGAGGGCCTTACCCAAACTAATGGCTGGTGCCAGAAGCATGGTCATAAACTGAATGCAAACAAATGCATCATTATCTCCTTTGGAGAAAATGGCATTCCCACTAATTATCACATTAATAACAATGTACTGAGTATGCAGTCAGTTGTGAGGGGCTTGGCACCCATGTTGATAGCAATCTGACTTTTGACCACCACGTTGCCTCCATTGTACGGAAGGCTTTCTACATGGCCCACCTCATAAATAAGGGTATTTCATCCAGGAACAAGGAGGTCATAACATCCCTGTACTCCTCCCTTATTAGACCAGTTATCAAGTGCAATGCGTCCTTCGGCATGTACCTTGCCAAGCACATGCAGAAGTTAGAGAAACCACACAGTTCGTTACCAGAAAAATTCAGGATCTCAAAGATAGGCTAAAAAACCTGTCCCTCTACTCAGTCTCATACAAACTACTCATGTCTGGCATACAAGGCCATCTCAGACCCAGCCTTTATGGAGTTGCTGCATATCCGTAAGTCAAAGTCCACTCATGCAACCTGCATTCAAGGCCTTAACCTGGTCTGAGGCATTAACAGAACTTGTTGGTAGGATAGATTTGTGTGCCAAAAACTCCCCCATTTGTGGAAAAGACTCCCTCTCCATGTCAGGCAGAGTATTTCTCTAGCCTCTTTAAGAGGAATGTGGACAACTGGATAGGCAACAGAAAATACACCCCAGGATCCCACCTGTGTCCCTGCTGAACAGGGGAAACAGGTGCTGACTTTGAGGGAACATTCTATAGCTATGTCAAGAATCTCAATGGCAACACCCAGATCTGCTCTGAGTTACAGCACAGTGGCACAAAATTTACAGAACCAACTGATATTGCCAACATCTTGGCAGATAGGTTCGATGCTAACTTTGCCCCCTCTCATCCCCTAAAGGGCCCATATCTTTACTGGAAGAATGCAGTGTCCCTGTAATCACAACTACACAGGTAAAAAATGCACTCTCTAAAGCCAAGAACACAGCATCCATAGGACCGGACAACATCCCAGGCTGCGTTTTACATGAACTTCAGAATGAACTGGTTCCCCACTCAATTACCATGTCCAATCATAGCCTCACTTCAGGCTTTGTGCCCATTGAATGGTGCACAGCAACAGTTATCCCACTCCACAAAGGGGGAGCCATCATGGATCCCAGGAACTATCGCCCAATTAGCCTGATGAGCCTGGTCTGCAAGGCCATGGATTGTATAATTATGGAACTTATAAACAAAGACATTGGTAAACTCCAAACTCTAGACCCCACCAAGTTCAGGTTTGTAAAAGGCAGATCATGTCTCCTAAACCTGATAGATTTTTTTGAAGAAGTCACCAAAGCCGTAGATTAGGGTAAGGTGGTTCACACAGTCTATCTTGACCTCAACAAGGCTTTCGACACCATCCCCCATTCTTGAATTATAGATAAACTCACTAAACTAGGTATAAATCCCTACATCACAAGATGGGTTGCCAACTGGCTCACTGACATAACCCACACTGTAAAAGCTGCAGACTCCAAATCCAACTTCAAACCAGTGACAAGTGGAGTACCACAGGGTTCAGTCCTGGGTCCTCTCCTGTTTGGTATCTACTTTCTGAAGCACAGGCTAACACAGAAGGTCTCTGGCTAATGAAGTTCACAGATGACTGCAAACTAGGTGCCATAATCAAGTCCCCAAACGATGTGAACATCATACAGAAGGACCTCACTGAGACAGATGCCTGGTGTCAGAGCCATAGACTCAAGCTCAATGCCAAAAAGTGCATTGTCATCCCCTTTGGTAAAACCTCTGTACCCATGAACTACCACATAGGTGGCAGTCTACTTATCACCAAAAGTGTGATAAGAGCTCTTGGGACCCAGGTTGACAGTAGTCTCTCATTTGATAATCACATCGCCATAGTGGTTAGGAAATCATTCTACATGGCACACCTCATCACAAAAGGGTTCTCATTCAGGAAAAAGGAGGTGATTGCTCCCCTCTACTTGTCATTCATTAGATCCATTATAGAGTACAATGCCCCTTTTGGAATGTACCTCACAAGATATCCACAACAGCTGGAAAGGCAGCAGAAGTACCCAGCAAAGAGGATTACCAGCCTCAAACAGATGCCTTAAGCTGACCATCTCAAAAAACTCCAGCTTTACTCCATCGTGTATCACCTACTCCGAGATGATCTCTGCTTAACATACAAAGCTATGTCAATCCCAGAGCTGTTGGACATGCTCCACTTAAAGAAATCCCAATCCTTTCGAGCTACACACTCCAGGGACATATACCTTCTCACCACAATAAAGAGAATATGCTGGAGGGATAGATTCCTGTCCCAGAGACTTCCCATACTCTGGAACAAGTTATGCATATATATCAAATAAAGCTCCTCATTAGCACTCTTCAAGAAAAATCCTGATGAGTGGATGGGAAATAGGAAATTTACCACGGGGATCACTTTGGTGGCTCTGCTTGACAGGAGCAAAGGAAAATAATTTTCTTGGGTGGTGAAAGCCAGGGTGTCTTGTTGGCTAGGCTTTCTTAGACCCTTGGGCCAATAGCCTAGTACCTACCTATGAACCTAATTCTTGGCTAAGCTTATAAGAGCCTCTGGGCCAATAGCTTAGTATCATCCTATGAACCTATGAGCCTAAAAATACTGAGCATGTGCAAGCCTGACTGCCATTTTGTAGAAAGCTGTTGAGATGTAAGCATGTATGTTTGTGCAGTCTGTCAGTTACTCAGTTTGTTTATATTTATTTATTTTATTTATTTATTTATTTATTTAAATATATTTAAATGAACTATCCCACCTGTTTGTCATCTATACTAGAGAGGGACGAGCGACAGGCAGCCTTTGTGCTCAATTGCTTTAGTTATTTCCCTGACCCTTGAGTTATTTATTACATTATTTGAAACTGTATTGATGATGAGTGCCCAATGCATACCTCTCACCCTCTTGGGCAAGAAATCTTAGCAAAGCCAATAATGGGGGTAGCTCCAAAAACAGGAACAGATTTTAAATGTTGCTCAAATAAAATTAGAAAGCTGCTAGAATAACATGTTTTGTATTAGCATACATTTTCTGAAGAATATGAAGTCTGAAATTCAAATGTCTGTCGGTATTTAATGACTCCAATCTTAAGCAATTTGCTAGAAAATCAGAAATTTTATGAGGAACAGACTAAAAATATGAGGCAAAAATCTGGACAGTTGAAAGGTATGGGCCAGTGACACCTGGTGTATTATTTACTACATTACTCATTTTTGCAGTTGTTGAGTGGGAGATTTTCAGTGCCCCACTGAAACTTTTACAGTGGATATGACAAACTAGCAGGAAGAGGGAAAAGAATGACAATATAGTGAGGATAGATAAAAATATCTTCAGTGTGACATTTTATTGCATGACTTCTGGTGGTATGTATGTACATTTCTTATCTATCTGTGACAGACAACAGAATGAGAAGATCTGTGGGAGTAGATCAGCATGTTGCTTTCAAGAGTTTACTATTGAAACGTGGAAAATGTAACGCTTGACCAACGGAAATGTCCAGCTGAAATGTGGAAATGTGTTAACATCTAAAAGGTACAATATTAGAACTGAGTTAATTATCCACCATAGTTCAATGTATTTGATATAGCACTAGGTGACGTCAGTCACCCAAGCTATGCAGCATAACTTACTGTTATACAATCAAGTCAACAGCACATGGCTTTTACTATTTTGCAGGGGGTAAATTCCCTATTCCTCACTGTAACGCGATCTCCACTCAAAATACCAAACTCAGACTATCAAATTACACTGCACATTCTGTATTGTGTATTTGTTGAATTCCAGATCGGCATTCTGCCTCTTTGAAAAGTGCCTGTCGAACACATGCCGTTCGATCACCACTCCTAAAAATGGAGAACATCGATATCTGTGCAGTAACTGAGACCTGGTTCAAGGCTCCAGGGGGCACCCCTGCAATACCAGGCTACAACTCTTGCCACCCTTTTCTGCTACAAAACCAAGACCAAAACACTAAAGATGGAGGAGTGTCCATATTCACCACGGTTATTCACACCTCCAGGCTAGTTGCCCAACACAATGCATCTGAAATTCTCTAGGTGCAACTAACACTAGGTAAGACTACAAACCAATTGTAGCTTGCTACAGATCACCCACCATGCCCCAAGATTCTCACTACACCTTTCTAAACATACTGGAAAATATTAAGATACAACCAAACAGCTACAAAACACAACTGGGAGAGCGGACTTATAAAACTGACTCTTTTATTGGTAAGCGCTTTCACTGGCAATAATACGCCAGCTTCTTCAGACCGTAAACCAAGTTTAAAATACACTTTCAGACACACAACCTTTACTTTTATACATCACATAACATCAATCAAGCAATCCATTAATTAATTAAATATGCTTCAATAAAATATTTAAATTTCTGTGACCAAGTGTTTAAATTGCTGAACCAAGGCTTTGTATTATAGTGGGTTTTACAACCAAACAGCCTAATACTAGGTGATTTCAACTACCCTGCTACTAACTGGGAAAACTACTTGGGTACCAACTCCTTTTCCCAATAGTTCTTGGAATTCATAAATTCCAACGCCCTGGATCAACTAATCCATTGTCCCACCAGGGGCTCCAATATCCTAGACCTGGTCATTACCAACATGGGAGATAGATGCTCCACACCAGTGGTCATCCCCTCATTAGTCAGGTCTGACCATAAGCAAATCACCCTTGACATCCACATCCCACCTTACCCCCCCCCCTCCCCCGGTAAGGAAACCTCCTTAAAAAACTTCTCCAAAGCCAACTTCATGCTACTGAAGACAGAAGTGACAAACTTCACGACACCCATGCAGACGGGATCTGAAAGTTCGACTGCAGAATCCTACACTAAGGCACTGTACGAGCACATCCACTCATGCATGAATTGTGCCATCCCAAATAGAACCAAGATGCTCTTCACCAAAAAAAGGAAGCCAATCTGGTAGTCCCCTGCTATAAACAAACTATACAACAGGAGTAAGAAACTGTTGCAGAAAAGAGGAAAATCCCAGGATGCAAAAATCTCCCTCACCAGCCTCAGTAAGAAGCTGAGATCCCTCATAAAATCCTCAAAAGCTAGTTATGAAAATAAAATTGCCAAAGATTCCAAAGACAACCACAAGGCATTCTATAGTTATGTCAAGAATCTAAATGGCAATGCTCAGATCTGCTCTGAGCTAAAACAGAATGGCATTAAATGTACTGATCCCAAGGATATTGCCAATATCCTGGCAGACTGATTTTGTGCCAACTTCACCCCCCCACCCCCTAAAGGGCCCATCTCAATACCAAAAGATTGCCAAATTCCGGTAATTATGGCCACACAGGTAGAAACCGTACTCTCCAAAGCTAAGAATACAGCATCCATGGGACCAGATGACATCCCAGGCTGTGTACTACATAAACTACAAAATGAACTGGCACCTCACCTAAGTGTCATGTTTAATCAGCCTCAGGCTTCTTGCCCACTGAGTGGTGCACAGCTACATTTATCCCACTCCACAAGGGGGGATCCGCCTTGGATCCCAGGAACTACTGTCCCATCAGTCTGACAAGCCTGATCTGCAAAGGCATGGAACGCATTTTCATGGAACTTATAAACAAAGACATTGGCAACTTTGAAACACTGGACTCCACCCAGTTTGGGTTTCTGAAGGGCCGATCTTGTCTCCTGAATCTGATTGACTTCTTCAAATCAGTCTCCAGAGCTCTGGACAAGGGAAAGGCAGTCCACACAGCCTATCTGGACCTCGCCAAGGTCTTCGACACCATCCCCCACTCTGGAATCATAGATAAACTTACTAAGCTGGGCATAAATCCTTACGTCACTCGATGGGTTCCCAACTGGCTTACTAACAGAACCCAGACTGTAAAAGTAGCCGACTCCAAATCCAGCTCCAGACAAGTGACAAGTGGAGTACCTCAGGGTTCAGTCCTGGGACCACTCTTGTTTGGCATCTACTTCTCTGAAGTACAGGCCAACACTAAGGGACTCTGGCTAACAAAGTTCACAGATGACTGCAAACTGGGAGCCATTACTGAATCCCCAAATGATGTGGATATTCAACAAAAGGGCCTTACAGAAACAGATGCCTGGTGCCAGAGCCATGGGCTTAAGCTTAATGCCAAGAAATGTATAGTTATCCCCTTTGGAAAAAATCATATACCCATGAATTACCACATAGGTGGCAGTACACTAAACATCGAAAGTGTGATGAGAGACTTAGGGACACAGGTGGACGGTGGTCTCATTTTCGATAACCACATCGCCACAACAGTCAGGAAATCCTTCTATGTGGCACTCCTCATAACTAAGGGCTTTTCATCCAGAAAAAAGGAGATCATTGTCCCACTGTACTAATCCCTCATTAGACCCATTATATAGTATAATGCCCCATTTGGTATGTACCTCACAAGACATCTGCAACAGCTGGAAAGGCCACAGAAATACCTCACTAAAAGAATCACAGGTCTAAAGCAGATGCCATATGCTGACCATCTAAAAAAACTCCAGCTATACTCTGTGGCATATCATCAACTCAGAGGTGATCTCTGCTTAACATACAAGGCCCTGTCAAACCCTGAGCTGTTGAACATGTTCCACTTAAAGAAATCCCAATACCTCAGAGCCACATGCTCCAGGGATCTAATCCTTGTCATCACAATGAACAAAACATGCTGGAGGGATAAGTTCTTGACCCAGAGACTCCCCATACTCTGGAATGGACTGCCCATACATGTCAAGCAGAGAGCCTCATTGGCCCTCTTCAAAAGGAACCTTGATGACTGGATGGGAGATAGGAAATTCACCCTGGGGATCATTTCAGTCACCCTGCTAGACAGGGGTCCAGAGAAGTAAATATTGTGGGAAGAAATATTCAGGGAATTGTTATGGCTAGGCTTGTACAGGCCTAGGGCCAATAGCCTAGCACCAACCTATGAACCTATGAACTACTGGATTATAATAGTAAACTGTTTTCAAGTATGTATAATATGATGTCTGTTTCATGACTGTGTAGATGACTTGTAGTGATTAAGCTAGTTGAGAAAAAGTCCATATTTCTTCTTTTTAACAGACTTAACAGCAGTAACTTGCACCTGATATGTTACAATTTCTTTGATATGAAAAGTAATACAACAAAGAGCATCATCACAACTAACATTATTCCCTTTACTTGTGACTATTTACAAGAAATTTGCTCCCAACCAGTGAATGTTTTGGCTATATTTCTCCAAAATTGTTTGACATATTGTTTGACATATTGTTAAGAACCTTTTCAATGAATTATTTTAGTAAAATTATATATAAAAATGTCCTTTTTTGTGTAATGGTATTAAAAACAGAAAAGCAATTTGGTATTGAATTTAAAAAAAAAATCATGTTTGATATTTTACATTATTATGTTTAAAATGAATTGTCATAATACAAAAATACATAATTTTTTGAGATCTAGTGTCACAATAAAGTGCATTTAAGTTTGTGATAGCGGGGCTATATTAGAACATTGAAGTTTCAGAACATCGAATGTTCTAATATTGAACCCTATTCAGCAAACGCTGAAAATAGCAAAGCTGCAGAAAACCGCTTTTTTTCCCAGGGAAAGAATTCAGTTGTCCGTTTCTATCACTTCACTATTTTCAGCGCTGTGGTGGAACTACGGGTCGGGTTCAGGTAAGTTTGCGATTGTGTGGACGTGAGGGTTAGGGCGAGGTTGGTGAGTTAGAGTTAGGGCACGGGTGAGGTGAGTGTGCGATAGTGACGGACCTTAGGGTTAGGGTTTGGGTTAAGGTAAGTGGATAGTTAGTGGTGTATATACAGTTTAGTCTAAGGTTAGATGTAAGATTTTAGGTGTATGTGTGTGGATTGCTATTTGTTTGGTGTGCTTGTGTTGTGTGTATGTGTTTCAGAACAGCAAATTATTTCCCTAGGAAATAATTTGCTGTTCTGAATGTTCAATGTTGTCAGTGTTCACTGAATTGGGTTTAATATTAGAACATTCGAAGTTCTGAAACTTCGATGTTCTAATATAGACCCGTGATAGCTTCTACATTTGTTAGTTTGTAGACAATGGTCAATTGTACTTTAAAAATACTCTTTTTAAAGTACAACTGCTCATTGTCTACTAAGTCACAAATGTAAAAGCTATCACAAATTTCCAGTTTGGCATTAATTTGTTGCTTTATATAAATGCCACCGTTTCTATATAATGGCTTCAGAATTTCTACTTTTTTGCCTGCAACATTGTAATGACAGAAATATATCTTTTTTATATTATTTTAGTGGTAATTTCATAAGAATACAGAAGTGATGCAAATGTAATATTTCTTTGGCTTGCTGTACATGTACACTTGTCATGAAAAAGAGCAAAATAAAAACTGCCAAATCACTACATAGATGTTTTGATGGTACTTACAAATATAGGAGAACACCCATGAAACCATTTACAATATTTCATCAAATCTAACAAAAAAAAAAAGACTCCGCAAGAAAAAAAACACCTAGCTGTGTATTTCCAGAATAAAGCTTGTGTTGTTACCACATTGTCATTAGTACATGACACTTTGATGATGGAATCTTTCTATTGCAACAATCCATTTTATGGAACAATGTATGTTTTAATTATGATACACTGGTTGTTCCTTACAAATACATTAAGGATATATACTTCATTCATCACCCCAAAGAACTGTTATATACACCTGTGGAAACCACATATAATGCAGCACACCAGACTGCTACTGTGAAATGACTGCAATACAAATATATATTTGCTAGTTTTACATAAAAGACTATATGCCGATTTGTTTTGATGGTTCTTAGTAACCAACTTGCATGTAATGATATGTTGGTATTTTGGAACTAAAAACATGTAACGCTGTCGTGACCTTATGATTTAAAAGAAGCTCTGTGCTGAATTGGTTCCTATCACATTGTCATGGCTGGTTTAGAGGGTTTTGCTAGCTGCATCTTTCCAGTGTCAAAACTATTCCCATTTTGGCAGACTTATGTATGACTTTTCCTTGTATTATAATGCCAACATAGTACAGATATTATCTGGGCCCATACTTCTTTTTCAGTCAAAAAATAAATGATATACACATCCCTTCAAAAATAAAATGCAATATAATTTGGCAATCTTGTAAGCATCAAAGAGGCCACATCTAGGTCTCTGGAGTAGATACCCTTCCAGCATCAGGTGCATCTTCATATCCTTTCCATGAACATTATTTATAGGACTGAAGACAAAGTGTACCCTGGGATTCATTAACAATCGTGTAGGCTTAACTGATTGAATAAGCATGCTACACATCACACTTTCAAATTTGAGTACCGATTTTTGGCCAGCCACAGTATTGGTGGTCATGAAACTGTGCTGTGAGTATGAGAAAGCATTGTAAATACAAGCAATTGCCTGTAGGCAAAAAATTATATGAGCATGCGCAAACAGCTTATATGAAGTAAAGGCAAGTGATGTTTAAGCATTTAGATGCAGGGGATCTGAAACTGAGCTAATTTACATAGAATAAAATCAGAACTGTGCAGGCACAACTACTAGAGGAGGGTAAATGGAAAAAAAAGTACTCAGTTAAGGCATTCAAATGTGATGATGCCACAAAGAAAGTTTTTTCAATAGAAAGATGTCCATACTGACGGTAATAATAAATAATCCTATTTCCAAGCATTTACCCATTGACATAACTTAAAAACAGACATAGGTTCATAGGTAAGTACTAGGCTATTGGTCCTAGGGCCTATATAAGCCTAGCCAAAAGAGATTCCCTGGCTTTCGCCACCCAAGAAAATTATTTTCCTGGCCCCTCTTGAGCAGAGCCATAGAAGTGATCCATGGGGTGAATTTCCTGTTTCCCATCCATTTTTCAAGATTTCTCTTAAAGAGGGCTAATAAGGAGCTTTGCTTGACATGTATGGGTAGTCTGTTCTAGAGCATGGGAAGTCTCTGGGACAGGAATCTATCCCTCCAGCATGTTCTGTTTATTGAGGTAACAAGGTTTAGGTCCTTGGAGCATGTGTCACTGAGAGATTGGGATTTCTTTAAGGGTAGCATGTCCATCAGATCTGGGTTAGACATGGCTTTGTATAGTAGGCAGAGGTCACCTCTGAGTAGGCAACATGCGATGGAGTAGAACTAGAGTTTTTTGAAATGTTCTGCATATAGCATCTGTTTGAGGCCAGTAATCCTCTTAGCGAGGTATTTCTGTGGCCTTTCTAGTTGTTGTAGATGTCTTGTGAGGTACATGCCAAATGGGGCGTTGTACTCTATAATGAGTCTGACGAGGGATGAGTAGAGAGGAATGATGACCTTTCTTTTTCTGGAGGAGAACCCCTTTGTGGTGAGGTGTGTCACATAGAAGGATTTCCTGACTACTGTGGTGATATGATTATCAAAGGAGAGACTACTGTCCACCTGTGTCCCAAGGTCTCTTATCACACTTTCAGTGTTTAGTAGGCTACCACCTATGTGATAGTTCATGGATACAGTGTTTTCACAAAGGGGATAACAATGCACTTCTTGGCATTGAGCTTTAGGCCATGACTTTCATACCAAGCAACAGTCTCAGTGAGGCCTCTTTGTAGAATGCCCACATTCTTAGTCAAATCTATTATGGCTCCTAGTTGCAGCCATCTGTGAACCTCATTAGCCATAGACCAGCTGTATTAGCCTGGACTTCTGAGAAGTAGATACCGAACAAGAAAGGACCCAGGACCAAACCCTGTGGTACTCCGCTTGTCACTAGTCTGAAGTCAGATTTGGAGTTGGCTACTTTCAATGTGTGGGTTCTGTCAGTGAGCCAGTTAGCCAGCCATCTTATGATATAGGGATTTATGCCCAGACTAGTGAATTTATCTGTAATACCAGAAATCAAATGGTGTTGAAAGCCTTGGCAGGGTCAAGATAGGATGTGTGCACCACCTTACCCTCATCTACGGCTCCAGTGACTGCTTCAAAGAAGTCAATCAGATTTAGGAGGCATGATCTACCTTTTACAAACCCAAACTGAGTGGGGTCCAGAGTTTGGAGGTTGCTTGTCTTTGTTTATAAGCTCCAGGATGATACGTTCCATGGCCTTGCAGACCAGGCTTGTCAGGCTAATGGGGCGGTAGTTCCCGGGGTCAGTGGTGACACCTTTGTGGAGTGGGATAACTGTCACTGTGCACCATTCCATAAGCACAAAGCCTGAAGTGAGGCTATGGTTGAATATAGTACTTAGGTGGAGTGCCAGTTCATTCTGTAGTTCGTGCAGAATGCAGCCTAGGATGTTGTCTGGTCCCATGGAATCTGTGTTCTTGGCTTTGTAGAGTGCGGCCTTTACATGTGCATCTGTGATTACAGGGGCTTTGCAATCTTCTGCTATGGAGATGGGGCCCTTTGGGGGGGGGGGTAAAGTCTGCACTGAAACTGTCTGCCAGGATGTTGTCAATATCAGTTGGTTCAATAAATCTAGTGCCCTTGTGCTGTAGCTCAGAGCAGATCTGAGTGTTGCCATTGAGATTCTTGACATAGCTGTCGAATGCTTTGTGGTTGTCTTTACAATCCATGGTAATTTTATTTTTGTAACTAGCTTTGGAGGATTTTATGAGGGATCTCAGCTTCTTACTGAAGATGACCAGGGAGTTCCTGCAATCATGGGATTTTACTCTTTTTTGCAACAGTTTCTTCCTTCTGTTGTAGAGTTTGTTTATGGCAGGGGACCAGCAGATTGGCTTCCTTTTTTTGGAGGATAGCATCTTAGTTCTGTTGGGGATGGCACGGTCCATACACTCATGTATGTGCTTATACAGTACATTTGTAAATGATTCAGCAATCGTGCCTCTATTTTCCATCTGTATGGGTGTCGTGAAGTTAGCCACTTCTGTTTTAAGAAGCATGAAGTTGGCTTTGGAGAAGATTTTTACGGTGGTTTCCTTAATGGGGGTGGTGGGGGCGGGATATGGATGTCTAGGGTGATTAGCTTGTGGTTGGATCTGACCAGCAAGGAGTTGACCTCTGGCATGGAGCATCTGTTGCCCATATTGGTAATGACCAGGTCCAGGATGTTGCTGCCCCTGGTGGGGGTATGGACAAGCTGATCCAGGGCATTGGAACTGATGAATTTCAGAAAACATTGAGCAAATGAGTTAGTACATGAGTAGTTTTTCCAGTTGATATTGGAGTACCTGAAATCTCCCAATATTAGGGTATTGGGCTGTACCTTAATATTATCCAGTATGTTGAGAAACATGGAGTGGGAGTCCTGGGGCATGGCAGGAGATCTGTAACAAGCTACTACCTGAATTATAGTCTCGCTCAGTGTTAATTGTACTTGGATAATTTCGGATGCATTATGTTGAGCAACTAGGCTGGAGGTGTGGATATCCTTTATGAATATGGACACACTTCCTCCTTTAGTGTCTCAGTCCAGGTTAGGTGGCTGGAAAATGTGGTAAGAATTGTAGCCCAGTAATGCAGGGGTGCTCTCTGGAGCCTTAAACCAGGTCTCTGTCACTGAACAGGTGTCATTGTTCTCCATTTTAAGGAGTGCCTCGAGTGAGTGCATTTTGAAGTTTAGACTTCTAGCATTGAGTAGCATTACCCTTAGATTTTGCTTGTTTGTATCTACTATGGTGGTGCATTTAACATTTGAGCCTAGCCTAAAAAAGGCACTGTAGGGGCAGTAAGAGCCTTATCCAGTATCCGGAATCCCAGAGGCGATAGGTGCAGGCCATCTCTGGCAAAGCATTGTGGCCTGTCAATCATGTTATCCCAGGCAGACAGATACTGGATCCCCTTTGAATGACACCAGAAGCTTAGCCAATTGTGGAAGTCAATCATTTTGTCCTTGTACTGTGGTATCATTCAGGACGATGGCATGATGTTACTCAGGGCTAGTGTCATACCTGCCTGGGCCACATGATCAGAGAGCTCCTCCATGTCTCTTTTCATGTAGTCCAGGGAGGTATATCACAGGTCATTCACTCCAACATGGACAATGACAGAGTCATATTTGTACTTGTTGTGGCATGACCAGACTGCATGCGTTATATGGCAGATCCTGGCACGTGACAGGCAGCTGACAGTAACTTTCTCTTTGTTTAGCCTGGTGAGAGGGATGCAAGTGTGCCTGACTATAGAGTCACCTATGACTAGTGTGTTGGGTACATTGTTTTGCCTTATGGGTTGAGGTTGACTGGCACACTGATTTGGTGGGCTATGTGCTGTTCAGGTAGTGTTGATGGTAGTGGTTGCTTGCGTTTCAGCTTTGGAGGTTTCTGTTGTTTGGGTAGATTTTTATTGAGAGCCTCCACGAATGTAGGTGTGTTTTTTGTGTTACTATGTGTGGGTTTGGTTGGTTCGGGTTTTGCTGGACTATGTGTTGAGTGTGGTGTGGTGTTTACCTTCTCCTTTTGACGGACTAGTCCAGTCTTGGTTGGAGAGAGCTTGGCTTCCAGTTTGGCTATATAAGTGCATCTCTCACAGGTTGTAGTGTTGTGTGTTAGGAGGAGAGGTTTATCAGTGTACATGAGGCAGTTGCTACATTGCCCCAAGATGCCCAGATTCATCAGGTGGACAGGAGAAAACACCAGGAGCTGATCCATAGACATGCCTGGTTAGTGCTTATTAATTTAAGTACTAAAACATGTTTTCCTTTTGATAAGTGAGGAAAGTTGAGTGCTGCAGTAATTTGTAGATTATTTAGTGCTTGCAACGAGTGTTGCACAAGTACTGAGCACAAAGAAACAGTTTTAAGTGCAAAAACTAGAAAACTGGCTAGTTGTAATGGGAAAATATGAAGATCAGACTTCCTGACACCAGGAATAGTTTAACCATAGTTAACTGGTGCTGTGTGGAGCGCATAACCATGCAAACACATGTTTTTAAACAGAAAGATGAAAGGGATAGAAATAGCCCAAAATGGCCAATAAAACTACAGATTATGAGCTGAAACCACACCTCCAGCATCAGACAGGCTGCTCAAAGCTCAACACTCTCACAAATGAACAGAGAAGCTTCCCTCTATCTTACTAAGGTCTGAGCAACACACAAACTACAAAACAGCCGAGAATTAAGCAAAATCTGAATACCAGACTCTACTGGTTATAGAAAGGTGGGAAACGAGTAGAGAGATAGGATTTTTTTTTTTTAAATTAGAACACATACAGTAATACAAACACTTCTGAGGCAGTAAAATGGCTAGTGCACTTGAGTGTGTATCCCTCAGCAATTAAACTGTTGACAAAACACTTAAAAATGATCAAAGTGCAAACAGTATCAGAATTAAAAACAGTTCAAGATAAGTAGCAAAGTTAATAAAAAAATCCATGGAATAGTGCAGTTAGCGAAAATAAGCAGTAAAAAGCAAAAACAAGGTACTTAATTCACTTTTCCCAATATCACTGCAGGCAGTAGGTCAGTTTCTCTGCAGATTAGAGCAGCTTCAGCAAACAGGTATATCTGATTTAAAACTCTGGCTGTTAAAGGCAGAGAACAGAAGCTAGCTAAATTATCCAATCAACAATAACAGTTTTGCAGGAATGCCCCTAGCCAGATTAAACCAGTCCATTTCCCTCTCTGCCACAAAGAAAACAAGACAGGCCTCTAGACAAAAGATTTGCAAGACATGTAAACAATGTACATGAGAGGGGCACAAGGCAACATTGTAAGAAAGGGGAGTAAGGGTGAGATTAATATTGATGACCTGCCGAGCTAAGATAATCGTTAGCAAGGACAGTTGATACATTTTGGACCATTTGCATACAATTCAGTTATTGCAGATGACATTATATATAGGGAGTGTATGTTTCATAGCTGACTATAGTGAAGTATCCTCGACTCAGCATAAACAAGGCATGAGCTGTGCTGCAGCTGTGTCATGCACAGCTGAAAGGGACATGTTTTTATGTTTTTACATTTGTCATTGGACAACCATAGCTAGGGAGGTATATTACATTAACAGATATCTTAGACAAGCATGAGTTTTATATACATGTACGTCATGAACAGTATTATAATAGCAGTCAAACTACAAAAGCAACAAAGGACAACCCAGATCTGATGACACTGTAGTAGTTGAAGTCCCTGTTTGTAAATGGAGTGCATCAAATACAGGATTGTAATGGGCATGCTCACAACTCTTTCAGTGAGCACTGCCATAACAGCATGTAAACAACACAAACACACAAGAAAATGTTCAAACACAGACTCAGTCACACTTTATGATGACCTAGCATCATGCTATACAGAAAGATACATTCTGTAAGTCCTCATGTCCAATAAAGTTGTACAGTGTGAAGCAAACAATTAGAGTAATGCATAAATGTTGGGAGGAAGACATGTAATATAGTGCATTCTTATTTGGAATTTAAGTAATGCCTGTAAACAATCAATGACATGTTCAACATCTGCATCTTGTTAGACTCAAACACATGCCAGAACCGATATCAGATACTACAGCAATGGGCATACGGTGTGTGTCATGATGAATACATTTTGAAAGGCTTACAGAACTTCCCTTTTGTAATGCATATGGGTCCCCCACCATGGAGGCTGATGCATTCAAAATGTTGCCCTCTGATTGTGCAGTAAATGCTTCCTTTGCCTAATCCACTCCTGTGTATCAGTTATTTGACAGACAGATGCTACTAGATCCAATCCCCTGCCTAAAATACTAAACACTGCCTATGTCTGCCAAACAACATATTAATACATCGTCACAAATAAATTAAATTAATGTGTGAAGTAATAAAGAACATGTGAAGATAATGCGTGCAGTATGATTTTTGTCAGAATGATGACAGGAGGTAACTATGTTAATGTTCATACAACTGTTAGCATTGCAATATCAAATCTTTTTCAGCCCAGGAAGATGTTCCTGTTGTTTTTTTTTTCAACTACATTGTGCCATGTTTGAAAAACAATGTATATGTGTAGATATGTTATACAAACTCATTACTGAATGCATGTGATGCAGGAGCAGTCACACCACAACATTCAGAGAGCAACTATTTTGCTGGTAGGATATTAAAAAATTACTTCATATTTCACTCTACAAAGTAAAATTTGAGACTAATACATTCATGCAGTGTGGCCTGTGTAATGTCAGTACAGCCACAGTCCCTCATGTGGAATTGAACAGTAAATTATGTAAGTCCACTGACTACAAATATGTATAAATGATATGCGCCACAGTGGAAGTGTGAGACTGCACCTATGTGAAGTTACTATATCAGACGAATGTGGTGCAATTTGTATGAGACAGAAAAGCTGGAGGAGTTTTCTCCTACTGTACGTGTATGCATTATAAGACTTGTGTATCTTATTTGTGGATAACAGCATTGCGACACATAATACTAACAGTCAAAGTAAGTTTTGAACACTTGACTACACGATGACAGAAATTACATGATACTGGGAAGCATGAATGAGCCACAGTTACACTACTGATAGAAAATGTGACATATTTTGGTCTCTGAAGCTGTGACATTGTGTCATTACTGCAAGAGATGTGTGTACTCATCATTTCTTTAAACTACTGTTGTTGTATGTGTCCTTCTCACAAAACATTGATGCTACTAGGTATAGCCAGCCACACATGATGCATAATACAGTTGTCAATATGATGGGAGAATGGGAATGAGCCACAATGTCTGGATAATCATGAATTCAAACACATGCCTTACTAAGGCAGCAGTATACAGAACATAGTCTCATGTCCTCACACTACAAGAAAAGCCTTAGAAGTTTTCATGGGAAAGAAAAATATCATCCCATTGCATCATTATTATCCAGTAAACCATTTGTATGTGAAAAAAATGAGCCTAATCATTGTAATAGGAATTCTCAGCCATCCATTTACATAGCAAATAGCTGGCTGACAACATTGGTACCTACCTGCACATTCAGATATACTGACATTAGTGAATCTAAGAAGTAATATCTGGATTTGAACAGACTACTTAACACAAAGTAAAGGTCACTGCCTCAGTTGTACACTCCACATGAGATGTTCTTTTATAATTGTGACAGTGTGCATTTGAATGGATGATATCACCATTCTTTCATATACTGATGTTCTTCTAAAAAAATATTAATGTGGCTGATCTGTACAGTGAGACTACACACCTACATGCATTAGAAGCTTTCTCTACACAGCACAGAGAGACAAACACCCAGAGACAGTAGACAATCATTGCTGGATTTAAAACTCCTTTCTTTGTGCTTAATGCAGTCTAGAGACCACAGTGTCAACTCACATTAGTTACCCAATTCTGGATATAACCTCCCTACCTATCTATTACACAATCTATAAAGCACAGAACTAGTTGCAGGCATCAGAGAAGAACTTTGAGTTCTAAGAGCACAATGTGAAATGTTGACATGCTTTGGGATGGACAGAAGATGCTTGTGGTAAAAGCTGATGTAGCACATCTGTTCAAGAAGCTATATGTACCTGATATTGCAAACACACACACACACACACACACACACACACACACACACACACACACACACACACACACACACACACACACACACGTTACCCATGGTGAAAATTAAACCTCTTATCTGTTCTAGTTACAAAATCCAGAGAACACAGTATTGGTCACAAGTACCACAAGAGTACTCTGATTCTTATGGGGACAGAGTGCACTTTATACAGGATGACCTCAGTGTGTTGCAGAGTGGATGTTTCAGTTAAAAGTAGGATAAAGTGTAGAGGGAGCTGTGTCCAAAGTTAAATGTATTTCTCTTCAGTAGAAGTGGACACAGCACATATGACATTGAGGTATTAATTCCATATCACTAGATCTCTCCCGAACACAAAAAGCTTCCCATAGCGAGAACCAAACTTATTCCCTATCTAGTTATACAATGTTAGTCACAAGTGCCACAGGAAAAAGTCTGACTTTAAGGATATGAAAAAGCACATTTGTAATTATTAAAACTTCTTTGTTTTTAACAGATGATTCTGTGCATCACAGTTTGGAGACAAATGTGTTTGTGTGTGTGTGTGTGTGTGTGTGTGTGTGTGTGTGTGTGTGTGTGTGTGTGTGTGTGTGTGTGTGTGTGTGTACAAGCTAACATAACAGTTCAGTGCTTGCCCCATGTAATGACAGCCTTCTCTGCTAAGAATTACACACTGTCCTTCATGTACATTGCATTACTGTGAGGGACATATACATGTTTTATGATATGGGTTGCCAATGAGAATTACAATTGTAAACCCCTGGATTATCAATCAAGCATCCCTGCCACTTCATTCCAGGATGATTGCATGAAAATAGAAAACATTTATATTGTCACTGTCATTTGACTTGTCTCATGCTTGCATAATGTGCATTGACAGTACAAATAAACACTTCCTAAATATGACAGTGCACTTCAGAATAACAGCAATTGATTATGTGTGACGTGGATAGGTTACCCAACTTTGCAACACAGTTGCAAGTGTAACCATAGGTGTACAGACATACTTTAACAGACTGACTTAAGTGAGTCAACATCATTCTGAAATCTAGATACCTTGTTTTTTACTTCAGTACAGACAAACAGACTTTGAATAACCTAAACAAAGAATTATTTGCTCTACGTCTTTTTTTACTCTGTGCCTGAAGCACAGTGCTGACAAGCTCATTTACACTCCCGATGGCAAAATATTAGTGCATGCATAATCACATTTTGAGGTGTGGACATTAGAAAGGGAATTAGCAGTATGTTATTGTGCTCTTTCCCGACTTTTGTGCAAAGAAGACATCTGCACAGTCAACCATGTCTGAATCCAATATAATATAGAACAGATATATTCTGGTCATGTTTCAGGTGACATGATCTAGACATTTGTCATGATAGTTGCAGTTCTTCAATCCTTATACGTATGCTGCAGGTGTATTATGATACACATGAGAAACCAAGAATGGTATTGCTGGTGGAAACATTTTGGAATCAATGAGGTTTATTTGATGACACAGAAGGGGTGTGAAGAGGTGGACTGTTGGTAACACAGATAAACATATAGACATTAAATGATTATTCTATGGCTCACGTCTGCATATATTTGTGCTGTGTTACTATTGGCTTTATCCTACTAATTTTTCATGCAAGGTCTGTACAAGACAGGCTTCACAATAGAAAACAAGCACAACTACACAGCAGCAGGATAATGAGGCATTAATCAAAACTGTAGACAACAGGTACACCCACAGGAGTCATACAAAACAGTCCAAAACACTTTGACATATACCTGGATTTTAACCTTAACAGTATCCAAAAGTCCTATACACCTTGTTGTTATCTAGCTACACTACATAGGAACTCCTACTTCACAAAATTCAAATATAACAACAGATTGCAGAAAATGAGAATGCATGTATTTATTACTTTTCATTTCTCTCATGACAACTATATGCTGTACATTTGTTTCTTTTGCATGCTCAACTGAAGGCTGTACATGGCTAGGCACAGTAGTGCAAAGAGTGCTAGAATAATGCAGCTGTAGGCAAACTTTACTAAGATTTTGCCATAGGCTGTGTACTTCCATTTATCCTCAGTTGCAGCTGTTGCTCAGTGCCAGACATATGCAAATGCAGAGGAGGAAGACTAATGACACAGAAGGGAGAAGATACATAGACAGGGTGAGAGAGAGGCGGAAACCAAGCAGCTTGTGATAGGAACAGGATAATGTTGGTTCAACACAATATATAAGCAACAGCCACAAATACAATTATGTAATAAAAAACATCAATGACAGTTCGCTAATGCCTGGATTAGAACAATTTTATGAAAAAATCAGTGTATACATCTGAGTATTATATCATCACACCACAAAAGAACTCCTTAGTCAGACACTTTAAAACACATGATTGAAGGAACAGTGAAACTAAAGGAAACAGAAGGGTTGAAAAAAGAGAGAGAAAGAGAGAGATGGAGACAGAAGTAGCAACAATGTTGTTTCTGGGACACAAAGGACCATCTTTATGGTGTGTCTGTTGTATTTATTTCCTCATTAATAATCTGTAATCTTCTCTATAATTAAGTGCTTGCTATAGGGAGCAAGAAGGGATAGGAGAGTGCAAACAGCATTAAGGCATTAGCAGAATAAGCGTGGTTTATTAAGTCTCCCTGTTAGGACTGGAATGTTTTTGTAAATACTTTCTTGATGCACTATTCAAATGGTATGCTACTGAAATGTTGGGAAGGGAGAAAACTACGGGCATTTGCAATTAACAAAATGACAGGAATATAAAATTTGTGAAATAAGAATTTGACCTACAACTATAATTGAGCACATGACAGTATGCAAAAATATATGTCTGCAGACAGGGGAATTATCTCAGAATTCAACACAGGAAGTTCTAGTTCATTACATCCAGCAGGCTAAGAACTGTTACAGTAACTGTTTCTCAGTACTGTTTTAAGTCTACCTTTACTCTGCATTTTTATAGTACAGCAAATGTAAGCACATTTGTGCAAAAGTAACTAGACTATTGCAGCTGAAACTAAAATCTTCAGCTTTTGCCATAGGATGTTAAATTACATGCACCGTCACTTGACAATAGTTTACTATGCCAAACTCTGCAGAAACACTGTGGACAAAAAGTAAAGGCTTTTCCATGGGACATTTCTGGCATGTGGGTTTGTATGAATCTATTTTTACCAGATTAAATGTGTGAAAAAAGTTTAGTAGGACAGTGGTGAAAATGGGGTGGAAAACAGAGGGCAGGACACAGAGGAAAGAGTACTGAAATTTGTAGGATGGTAGTGAGACAGCAGCATAGCTATCCACTTGTTCACAACATAAATGCAGTATTATACACACAGTTTCATGGCTTTGGAGACTTACCACACCAGGGATGGGTGGCAACAACAGAATAATGTTGTATAGCCAATTGGACCAAATTGAGTGTGTTAAGATGATGCATAGTTGAAGTAGAGATCTATGTACAGGATGTAATTTATTTTGTGAGGCAGGTGCTAGATGTGGCATCATTTTGGCAATATGACTCAAGACCTTTTCAACCCTGCCAATTCAGGCATTGAAGCCTATCTGTATAATGCCTCTCATCAGCCCTGTCAGGACCTGTAGGACCTGTTGGGCGACAAAATCAGCATCTTCACTGCTATTGTCATAGAGGGTAATGCTGCATTAGCAGCCTAGAAAGAGCTACCTGATGCAGGTGGACCAGGTGGGTCATGAGTTGTGGAGTCAACACTGACAGGCTTTAACCCTGATGTTCTGGTGCCTGTGCTGCATGTACTGGTGCCACCATGGCCATCTGTGGAGGTAATACACGCCAAACCCAGTATTCAGTCTACATCCAGATGCTGGTGGCCATTTTGTGTACAGAAGCAAAGTATTAAAAAAGAGAGAAAGATAAAGGGTAGAAGAAACAAAAAAGTGCGAATTACATCAATGGCATGTCTCATTAATTATTTCAATACATAAAACATGATGACAAATACATAAGTACTCCTTGGCTACATCCAGATATGATGGGAAGGCATGAATGTGTCAATCAATCAAGCAATCAATCAAACATAATGGTATGATATGACTAACAGAAGCACGAATTTCACTATCAGATATCTGCTTTTTAAGGTAATAACTGAATTTACAAATATTGAATTGTTAATGTCATGCTGTACTAAAATTAAAATATCTTATAAAAATAGCAGCCTTTACAGAAAGTGAATGTCTGTTTCTGGGTATTGAACCCACATACAATCTGATGTACTCATTGCCTGATGTAACAACAAAGAGCTCTTGGAGCAGGCATGTAGGCTTGATATAATAGTTAAGGTATGCCTGCTCAAGATTATAAACAGTGATGTACTAAGAATACTTCTATGCCCTGTAATCAGAACTGATGCATACATACACCATGCCTCTCTGTGTGAGTTAATCTCTCTCCCAATGCACTTCATGGTTTTCAGCAATCTCTGCTCACGCTGTACTGTACAAAAAGAAGAAATAAAAATATACAAAAAGCATAATGAATAATCGCATTGGCTGACTGACTAATAAATGCCACTTAATGGGTCAGAATACTTCTACAACTAAGGAGTGTTTGGAGTCTTCAATAAATCCACCCATCGGTTCAGGGGGTTCCTTCTTGAGCCTTTTGTGTCACTGTAGTGGTGATGACATTGCGCCCCAGTGTGTGGGATGTCAGTTGCACTGGAGACAGCCTTGGCAAAGATATTCCAAGCCTTATAGTGAGACCTGGTATATTACCCCTACAGTAACCTGCAGCTGCAGTGTTTGATGAGTAGTGCCACAAAAATGCTTGACTCATCAACACTCCACCTTTGTGCTCTAAATAGAACATCGTCTCTACTGTTGGCAGCCATGTCAGCAGTAGTTAAGCCAGAAACATAGGTCTGAATTGGCACCCAATTCAGATCTCGTGTGTCACAGCTTGTGTGTGAAGATGTACAGCCTTGTCAACTACATTTTCACAACTGGAAGTACAACAATGGCTTTCTAGACACACTGACAATGAGTATATCAGGAATCACAGAAGGGGTTAAAATGCCAGTGAGATTTGACCAAGTGCAATGTTCTAACTACGGAAACATATTCCAGTGTTAATCACTGATGTACATTGTGCTGTTAGTAATAATCATGGCTGGTTGGAGGTAAAATAGTATGACTTGTAACATATAGGCATACTGGGAGTTAGACACTGGTAACATTGGGTAATACCATCTTGGAATCAACCAAGAGGAAAAAAAGGAATAAAACATTAAACTTTACTCATTAATTGTCACTTCCACAGGGGAACTTAATTGCAAGCATGATAATTAGAGGAGTACAAATTTAAAACTGAATGTAAAACTGCTTAAGAGACACCTGTATTCTGTGAGTTTACTCGTGGGGCTGCATTTCTATGTAAAAGCCAGTGTTTGTGTTTGTAAATACATATCAGATGCATGCAGTAGCATGATCTGCTTGAGATATGGGGGTTTAGGTTACAGATATACTTCATAGCACATGCTATCATAAACACTTACTTATGATGTCATGACTCAACAATTACAGCAAATATATTGCGCACATCATGTCTATGTATGCTCATTCTGCATTAAATATCATCATTACCATGCTTAACATAATTTGCATACAATGTGTTGGGCTTTATATATCATGTAGCAATTATACAATTCTTGCAGTAAATAAAGTTACAATGCGCATGTGCTTTTACTGTGACATTCCGAATTGGCATTCTGACCCCTCTGCAAAAGTGTCTGTCAACCCGATTTAAATGCTGGCTCACCTGTCTTTGCTCTTTATGATCACTGCACTTGTACCTTGTGCCACAGGGACAATTACCTGACAGTTCAATGTATTCATTGAGTACTATCCAGTGTATTTTATATATATATATATATATATATATATATATATATATATATATATATATATATGTGTGTGTGTGTGTGTTTGTGTGTGTGTGTGTGTAAATGCTGTTGGCTGTGCACTGGCATCAGGCTTGTTTGTGCTACAGAAGGCAGCCGCCTAAATTAAATTTTTCACTTTTTTCCTTAGACTGCAAATGGTGTTAGCAGACTGCCGAGTGGACAGCAAAAGGCATCAGACAAACATGACAGAGACAAGAAGTACCTGACAGGAAAACAATTTCAGTCAATGGGTCTAGCTAGCAATGGTAAGAGCAAGACATGCATTCAAAGAACACATTCCTCTTTCTCATATCTCCTTACATCAGAAATATAATCTGAGGCACACATTATCAGACTTTAGTTAATGGCAAATAATTTGAAAGTGGACAGGCAACACCTCACATGCTGCTAACAATTCTAAGAATAGTTGAGGTTTATACAACAACACAGTGATGTGATCTAACAAAACCTGTTTAAATATGCATTCAGACCACCTTCAGAAAAAAAAATTCAATAAACTGGATTTGAACCCTACATCACCTGTCTTATTTCTCACAACTTATTTCAGTATTAATTTGTGCTACAGGGGTAGTTTGTTGAAAGGTGGAATTTATTCACCAAGTACTAACCATAGTGCTGACACCTGTGCACCAGCACTAGGCTGATTTGCTCTACAGAAAACAACTTAAATTAACATTTTCATTTTTTTTTTCCTTAGGTAGTGAGCCATATTTGCATGCTGGCAAGTGAAAAGCAAATGCAAAAGGCATTATAAAAAAATAAACAGATAATAAAAGCTGAAAGAAAAAACTTAATTCCCTACTTTCACTGCATTTACACCTTGTGCAACAGAGAAAGTTACCTGACAGATGCATCTTCTTCACTGAGTACTATCCAAAGTGATAATGGCTGTACCCCAGTACCAGGATTGATTGCACTACAAAAGGCAGCCTACAGTTTTTTTCACTTTTTCCTTAGGCAACAAACTATAATTCACTTCTAAACACTGCTGCCAGTCCGGTGTGTGCTATGCCAAATTGTACACAAATGATGAAGAGAAAAAAAGGTGCTGACATAGAGGAAGTATGAAATAAGTAAAGTGTATAATTTTGATACTTCCTCAGCTTCTTGTGTTTCAACGTGAACGTGTACTCATTAAACATCATTATGTTCACACAAGCAGTACCATCTCAGGATTAGAACACCAGGACAGCAGGGCATTCACAAGACACAGCTCATATTCTTCTCACTATTTGCTACACATATGCTTTGAAGATAAAAAACAGGTTACCTGTACTCAGTATGTGACATAGTATCATTTGATGTTACAGTGCAACAGAAACAATTTCTGACATTGGTCCTGTGTAATTTGTTTGGATGGCTGTAATACTGACTTCCTCACATAATATAAAATGATTAATAATAAATATTTAATATTTTCATAAATTTCATATTGATACAACACATGCCACTCTTGTACAATATGCTGATGATTCAACCCTTATCTGCTCTTCCCCATCCATAATACAATTCAGGAAATTACTCAAAAATCTTTCACTAACATTAAAATATGGGTAATAAATTCTAACTTTCTGCTTAATGCCAAAAAAAAAAAAAAAAAAGCTTATGGTATTTACTCCAAAACAACATCTTAAACAAAAGCATACATTCCATATTACCTCAAGTAATAACACGGAAATAGAAACCATAAGCCAAACTGAACTACACCGGGTCATAATAAATGACAACCTGAAATATCACCACATACTTCATTCCTTCAAGAAAACTCACCAAAAATGTGTTTCCCTCTATAAGGCCAAACAATACTTGACAAATCAAGCAAGGATTACCTTAACAGTAATGTACCTCCTTCTTTCTCTATCATATGCTTCCCCTATTCTTACAAATATCAACACTATCTATAAAACTAAATTAGCCTCCTGCTACTACAAAATATCTAAATTCTCAACCAAACATCTTTACAAAACATACCACTGCCTTGTATTAAAACAAATAAACTGGCTTAAACAACCAAACCAGTTGACATATTCACAACTAATAATTACCAGAAACATTTTGTACTCTCCATATACCCAGTATTACAAAATATTCTATTGTACTATTAACCCACTAGAGACCTTTGCTCTAGCAATAAACTTTTACTATGTATCAGTAAGACATTCAACATTGCTGGAGACTCTCTCTATGCTCATTATTTGTCAAGGCAGATAGAAAACTTAAATAGCATTGAAACTTTGCTTAAACAGCATCTATGCCAAAGATGGCACTGTTCTTCCTCCTCACCTGGCTAGCTTTACTCAGATTACTTTTCCTCAACTCTTACAGACACTTTGCTTATTCAATTTTTAGTACCTTATCACACCTCCTCATACTGCATTTATTCCTAAACTCTTACTTTTTCTTCCTTCTCTCACTCTCCACCACTAACTAGAATTTCCTCCTCTGTCCATTTATCTTCCTGCTTATTTCCATATCTTCTCCTTTCATATATCTCCTATCATTTTAGGCTACATACTACTTGTCTGTCTGTAAATTATTACTAAACTCAAAAACACCACAGATGGATCTTTTCCCTGCAGCCATCATGTTTTAATACATTAATTGTTACTGAATTGTATTTTTCTATTCAATAATTATCCAATTTATATTAATTTCTCCCTTGTTTTTTGTGTTGAAATGCTATGTTCATGTAAGAAATATTTAAAAACATGTAAATAAGCTCATAAATAGATGTTTTTACCCTGCAATTATAAAAGTGCATCATGTGTAACTTAAATGTGGTGCTTTTCTCCCCAGACCTCTGCTGAAAATGGGTTTTACCCAGTTATACCTTTCCAGGTCAGCAAAGACAAATAAATAAATAAATAAATAAATAAATAAATAAATAAATGCATAAAAATAAAATATTTGAATGCTTCACTACTTTGCTTCCCTTTGTTTTATGGACATCATTCCCATATATATGCTTATCTAAGAAGATACCTATATGTTTTGCAGTTGATACATGTTTCAATGATTAATCTACTTCCTTAGAAATGCAGACACAGTTGTACTGAGAGGCAGAAACTGTTGTCATAAACAATTCATATAAATGTTGGGAATGTTGCTGCCTGCAGTCAGATGAATCATTCACACATGCAGGCTCTTATCAGGTAATACCCTCTGCATGTCCTTGCAATGCTGGGGCATGAACATGCAATTGTGTAGGCCCTTACACTATGTTTACATTGCATACACTTAGTCCAGATTGTGGAATTCATGAATGATAATGAGTTACCACCTCATTTGCATATTCACACTGCTGTGAGGGTTGAATCTGCTCTAAATAAAGGTAACATGTAGCTAAGGAACTTGCATCATAGTAAGGGAGACTGGATCCAGAGAACTTGATACTTCTACTTGCTTTGAAAATTCTTTTTGTCTGCCTTCTCTATTGACTTTCTGTAAATGTAGGCAGCTGTTATGAAAAACTGATGCATTTGAACTTAGTTATGAGTTATATTTCACAATACAAGTGTTGCTTTACTGTCTGAATTATTCTCAGTAGCTGCTGACATAGAATTGCATAACACAGTTATTTCTTGACCATGTAGTACTTTTCTTCATAATGATGAAAGTTTAATGGAGATTTCGATCTTAAAAGCTGACCACCTTGTTCAGAAGATTGTTGTATTAATTATTACCAAGGTCACAGGTTCTTGCTTTTGTAGCAGTGACAATTTTGTTAAAGTTCTGATGTCTACCTAGTTGACCTCCATGGAAATGCATATCAGACCAAAAATTGTTAACCAAGTTTTCTTTACAGGTGTACTGTATATTTCTAATACTGCAA
The DNA here is from genome assembly GCF_019279795.1 of Protopterus annectens. Taxonomy (NCBI): domain Eukaryota; kingdom Metazoa; phylum Chordata; order Ceratodontiformes; family Protopteridae; genus Protopterus; species Protopterus annectens. The sequence continues at coordinate 225,197,324 of NC_056748.1, forward strand.
TGTAGTATAGACTGATGGAAATGTTTATCCTGCTATGATTTTATTTACTCAAATTCTTTCTTTGGTTTCCATATGGGAGAGAGTTAACGCTGTTATTAAGTTGTGTGTATTCATATAAAGCCCTCCTTTTCATGTATTTTTTGTATGATAGATGGATGACGAATGCATTTGTACCTCAGTTATGGATTGCATTTCACAGTACAAACATTGCTTGACTGTCTACATTATTCTCAATAACTTTTGGCATGGGCATGTATACTGCCGTTATTTCTTGATCATGCAGTACTTTTCTACATAATAATGATAATTTAAAAGAAAGTTTTATCTTTGTTAAGAAGACTGTTGCATTATTACCAAGGCCGTGTGATCTTGTATTAGTAACAGTGACAATTTTGTTAAGGCTCTGATGTCTACCTGGCTGACCTCCAGAAAAGTGCATTTCAAACCAAAAACTATTAACCATTTTTCCTTGACAGGTGAACTTTACTTTTTTTAATGCTCAAATGTACTACAGAGTGACAGTAATATGTGTCCTGCTACAAATTTTTTACCAAGTTCTGTCATTGTTTTGCATTGGAGGGATGGTAGGGAGAGGAAAACTGTATCAAGTTGTGTGTTCTAACATGAAACCTTCTTTTTCATGCATTATATGTATGATGGATGGTTTAACCATCTTTTGTTTTTTTTGTACTTATGTATTTCTACTTTCCTGTTATGTTTTATCTCCTACATGGCTATGGCACCCAAGACATTTGCACCCCATAAACTGCCATACATGGATGCTAAGACTGATGCAATCTTTCAGGCCCTACATGACCATGGGTCATTTCAATTAGAGAGAAGCAGGGGTGACAAATCGTGCCATGGCTGTATCTGGGAGCAGGTTGGGAATGATGTTAGTGCAGTGGGAGGTCATGGATTTAGATATTCCAAAATTAGACATAAGGCCAGTGATATGATTACAGTAGCCAGACAATGGGCACCTGCAATTGCCCATGAATGTATGGCTTTGGGGGGTGGTCCTCCTACCATGCCACCAGCTTAGCACAGAGATCATACAGAATTCTTGATGCTGGGGCTGATGTGGAAGACAAGCCAAGTCTGTTTACTACAGAACTGCCAGATACACTATTTGAGTAAATAATTGCCACTGCATACATATATCTATGTTGTATGTGTGTATAGGTATGTATACATATATATATATATATATATATATATATATATATATATATATATATATATATATATATATATATATATATTTATAGAGAGAGCGAGAGAAGGAGAGAAAGAGATAGAGAGATAGATACATGGGTGATAGAAGAGACATAGATAGGGCGAAGGAAGTGGGGATGGGGTGTAGTCCAGTGAAAAGTAACAGTTTCAGTGAGATGTGCATTATTCTGCAGCTGTAAAGGTAATTGTCCTCTGTTTCATCTGCCATTTTCTTGGTGATGCTTATCATCCCTGTTTAATCTCTCTTTTTTATATGCAGGGACATCTTGGTCGGCCACTGTATGACCACCTGCACATTGTAAGCACACCTTCAGTATTCTTATTAATGTCCAAAAGGTAAATGTATGTGTAAATGAACGTTATTTTATTTTAATGCACTGAAATCTTTTAAGCTGCAATATACATTTTATATAACATAGGTTTGATTGTTTATTCTCTTTATTTTATTTTTTTTTATTGCTTACTTGTTATCATAAGTGATCCTGACACACACACACGCACGCACACACACACACACACGCGCACACACACACACACACACACACACACACACACACACACACACACACACACACACACACACACACACACACACACAGATGAAGGATGACATCTGTCTCATAACTGATTACCAAGTAAAATAGTTATCTGTGAGGATTCAATAAACTCCATGTAGGCTTAGCGCAAAGTGTACATGGAGTTTATATGTTTGCATGGTGAGCAGTAGAGCTAATTACATATGCATGCAGCACACAGCATTTAAAAGTAAATGAGCGTGGTGCAACATGAACACCTGCAGTCATGTATACCTATTTATAACACAAATAATGGAAAAATAAGAAAACCACTGCCCTTGGTAAAGGAAAAAGCACTCACTTTTATGTTTCCATGCTATTAAAACATAAAATAACATAAAAAAATTCATGGACTAAGCACTTTTGCCTGATAAAATATTAAAAAAAAAAAAAAACAAAGTTCCGTGAAGACAGACAAAATACTTTCTTTAATCACAAAAATGTTAACAGTTCCAACTGCATGAGCGCTTTCGTCTGCCCAAAGCAGACTTCATCAGAATACTAAATCAATGGTGCCTCTGATTTTTATACAATTTTTTGTCAAACATATTATTCAATAATTAATTAATTAGACCAATAAAATTCAACAATTAAAAAATTCAAGTAAATTAAAACACTTTTAAGGCATGAATTAACCCTTTATACCATATAAACTCTTCTTTAAAACAACCATGTTAAAGTGCAAGTGTGCTGTGTAATTGTACATAAAAGCCATGTAATAAATATATTGTTTTTTAACAAGAATTAACAGGAATGAATATAATGGGTAGAGGAGTAGTTATAAAAATTATAAAATGTATATATGTAAAAAATTGATAAAATATTTGATGTTCGATGAAACAACAACAGTATAAACAGTGTCCTATCCATAGTGCTGTTTAAAATAAACAGTCACCAGTAACCTGCACATACTGTAGTATTTTGACTATATGTTTAGTCAATAGTAGAGATCATAAATAAAGATAGTCATGGAACCATGCTAATCTAAATAAGATGAATCAAGAAATCCTGTAAAGGTCTGCAGGATGTGGCCAATTACAACTCCGGGTATAAAAAAGACTTGCAATATTAAAACAATTAAACTGAAGTGGCTTTGTCAATTAATATTGCTTTGATGTTAATATATTCATTAAGACCCGGAAAAAAGTTTGACCTTAGTCTCAACTGCCACTTTATCTCCCTCTGTAGTAAAAGATTTTTAATGTCACCTCCCCTGGGGTCTAATTTAATCAAGTCTAAAATACCAAACTTGAAATCTGTAAAACCATCACAATCTACAGAGTGTTTATAGAGTGCGCTAGTCTCTTTTTTCACTTTGATGTCATTCACGTGTTCATAAATTCTCTCTCTAAGTGCCCTCTCGGTTTTACCCACATAGAAGGAGGGGCATTTGGTACATGTGGCTAAATAGACCAACATCCTGCTACGACAATTACCTTTACAAAATAAAACTTTGCTGTTCAATCCATTTTCAAGTTTTATTTCTTCCATTTGATTAATATATGTACATTGTCTACAACTACCACACTTAGTAGATCCTTTCTTTTTATCAATTGTTATGTTCCCTTTTTCAAATAGTCTTTTAAAATTTGTGGCAGTCTTGTATGAAAATAAGGGTTTATTTCCAACTGTCTCATAAATTTCCTTGTTGGTCTTAAAAATAGACCAATTACTTTCCAGAATGTTAGTAAAACAGTCTGAAAATCCATTATATTCCACAATACAAGCACCCATAAAATCTTTAACATTATTCAACCTGTTTTCTTTGGGTGTAAAACTCTGACCTAACAGGGGTATATACTTAGTCCCCCACCCCTTGTAGACTTCTTCCAAAATCTCACCAACCAGATGCTTGGGATATCCCCTTTCCAAAAATTTTTCCATCAAAAATGAAAATTCAAACAATAAATCCTTGTGTTCTGAGGTCATCCTCGCAATTCTAACTGCCTGTCCCTTAATGATGCTTCTCTTTTGATAAAAGGGATGCTGGCTGTTGAATTGCAGGTAACTGTTACACCATGTGTTTTTTTGAAAAATGTTGGACTTAAAGCCCTTAACCTTTTTACTAAGGGTAATGTCCAAATAACTTATACTTTTATTGTGTATTTCATGTGTGAAAGACAAAAAAGAGGTTGTTTCATTTATATATCTCATAAATTCCTCCAGGTCACCCTGCTGGTCTTCCTCCCAAACTAGAAAAATGTCGTCCAGAAATCTGAGATAAATTTTTATATTTTCCATATAGTGACTAGAAAAAATATATTGCTCTTCCTAACCCAGAAGGACAAGATTTACATATATGGGAGCGCAAGCCGCTCCCATAGCCACCCCAGTCACCTGTTTATAGTATTCTCCTTGGAATATAATGAAGTTGTTGTCGAGGACAACTTCAGTTAGTTCTAATATTAATTTCTTACTATCCAAGGATGACTCAAGATGTTTATAGACACTGTTCTCAAAGTATTCAAAACCCACTTCTCTGGGTATACAGGTAAAAAGGTCCTTGACATCTATGGTGACAAGTTTACAAGTTTCTGACCACAAATTATCAGTTATTTTACCCAGAAAGTCCCAGGAGTCCTGAACCAGGTGTTTTTGCATCCTGACAATTTCTTTCAATTTCTGATCAATAAATACTGCTAATGGGTGAGTCTTAGACTTCTTGGCAGAAACTATGGGGCGAAAGGGAGGCTCCAATATGTTTTTGTGTATCTTAGGTATTCCAAAGAATTGGGGTACACTAGGATACATTTGTTTCAAAAAATTGTATGTTTCATTCCCAATTCTATTTTCTATAAAATATTCCTCCAACAAACAGTCTATTCTTCTCTAGGCTATTTGAACTTCGTTGTATGAAACAGTGGTATAAGTTTTTTCATCCATCAGTAAAGTGGTTAAACCGTCATTATAAGCTTCCTGATAGTAAATAACCACTCCACCTCCTTTGTCAGGTTGCATAAATCTTAAATTTGCCTCTTTCCTCAATTTTTCAAGTAGTGTTGACTCTCCTTCCTTTAAGTTGTTAGCTTTATTCAGCCCCTTTAACCTACCAAATGTTTCGTATATATCATTAGTAACTATAGCTTCAAAAGTGTTAATGACTGGATGTAATGGAGGATTAAAAATGTTCCTCCTGGTGAGAATTTGGGATTTGTCAAATACTTCTCCTTCAGCAATATCACCTAGTGTGTTGTTGTTAACAAGTTTTTTGTGTTTGTACATTATTCTCAAATTTAATTTTCGGAGATATAACTTTAACTCTAATATTATGTTGGCTAAATCACCATAAGTTGATCTAACAAATTTATAGCCCCTAGAAAACATTTCAAAATGTTGTTTTTCTAGTTTCAAACTTGTGTAATTATGTATTTTGAAACCCTTGTATAAAAAAGTAATGCCATTCTCGTCTTGTTTAATGTCATCTATCTCCCTCTCCTCCCCCTGTTTTTCCAGGCAAAACCGTTCCCACCCATGTGTTCCTGTGGTCCTGGATCTGAGAGAATTCGTTGTTTGCTGGCCAATCTTTCAGATCTTCGGGGCCCTAAAAAAGTTTCAGTGGTTTCTTGGAAGGAGTCTAACTCATCTAAATAGCCATTTCTTATTTCAAGATGTCTATCTTGTTCAAATCTGTCGTGGAATTCAACTCTCTTGGTTCTCCCTAAATCTTTCTGGTTAGGCCCAAACCTATCATTTTTATTGTTAGTATAATTTCCTTGATTTTTCCAAACTTTCTGAAAGGGGGGGGGTAACTTTTACCCTTCTTGTATTGTTCCCTGTCTCTAGACAGTTTGTCCTGCTTCCTTACATAAATCTTGTCAGTTTTAATTTCAACTCTTTTCAAAATTTTAAAATACAGGTTCTCATATTCCTCGAACAATAAATCAGTCACAATTTCACTCTGAACATCATTCACTTCCTTTAAAAGCTTCTTAAGCTGCACTTCGTTGTATTTAATTAATTTTGACATTAAAGTAAAACCACAGTCATCAAAAAAAGCATAAAAATCCATCAAGACACTTTCCGTATAATGAATACCAAAAGGGTATTTATAAAACCTTAGTCCCTGAGGGACTATTTTGTTGACCAAACATTGATGCAAGTAGTTATTGTCAATTTGTAGGCACTTGTATTTATACAGTATTTTTTCAAAATCAAACATTTTGTCTTGTTGGGTTATTTTTCTATTTTTAAAAACATCTTTAGATGCATGTAATCCTTCACAGTTAGAGGTCAATGATTTATCAAATGAATAAACTTTCTCCAAAATGACCTTGTAACCGGTTGAATAACAGTCAATAGCCCCAACAGACTGCCGCGGTTTAATAGTATTAGATACCGCTTTCTCTAATAACTGTGAATTAGCGTGTACAGTACCTTTGGCATAAGATGACTTAAGCTGCTGGGCATGGCTTCTGTTATCATTCGAAGATTTTTCTCTCTGGTTTGGATTTTTATCGTCGTTTTCAAAAGAACACCTCACATTTTGCGCTTCCATTCCGTCGATTGTTTTCATTCCACCATAACTCCTGTTTGCTGAGCGTGGAGATGATGTCACCGGGTGCGCTGAGGAGTTAGCTACGATACTCGCGCTGGTTCTCGCTCTCACTGGAGGTTCCTCTTGCGAGAAGAGTTCGATAAGCTTGGTGAGATCTCCACGCAGTGTGGAGATCTCCTCTCTTAAACGGGAAACCTCCCATTGAGTTTCTATTAAATTAATACTGTCATTAAACTGAGTATCCAAACCAACAATAGTGGAATCATTTAAAGTTTTTTCCATAGTCGAGGCACCAAAAGGACACAGTTGAATAAGTTACAAAACGCTGAAATGTCCAATTCTGTCTGTGAAGAAACGGAACATAGCCAACCAAATCACGAAAAAGTAATACTCAACTGTACACAAAAACCAAAGTTCCATGAAGACAGACAAAATACTTTCTTTAATAACAAAAATGTTAACAGTTCCAACTGAATGAGCGCTTTCGTCTGCCCAAAGCAGACTTCATCAGAATACTAAATCAATGGTGCCTCTGATTTTTATACAATTTTTTTGTCAAACATATTATTCAATAATTAATTAATTAGACCAATAAAATTCAACAATTAAAAAATTCAAGTAAATTAAAACACTTTTAAGGCATGAATTAACCCTTTATACCATATAAACTCTTCTTTAAAACAACCATGTTAAAGTGCAACTGTGCTGTGTAATTGTACATAAAAGCCATGTAATAAATATATTGTTTTTTAACAAGAATTAACAGGAATGAATATAATGGGTAGAGGAGTAGTTATAAAAATTATAAAAAGTATAAAATATTAAGGCATCTCTGATATTCTTCTTCTTTTGGCTTTTCCCGGTTAGGGGTCGCAACTGTGGAACTCTGGTCCACTAATGATTGGCAGTAGATTTTTATGGTGCCGAGGTGGCAGCCCGATGCCCAACATTCAACAAAGGCATGCCCATTCACGCATGTCTTTCGAATGCCACTCGACCGCAGAGAGAAAATGCAGACTCCACACAGAAGGCGCTCCAGCCAAGAATCAAACCAGAGAACCTCTTGCTGTGAGGTGACAATGCTACCACTGCACCACTGCGGCTGAGGCATCTCTGATGATGCCTTAATATTTTATCAGGCAAAAGCCCTTAGTCCGTGAATTTTGTATATTTTATGTTTTAATAGTGTGGAAACATTAAAGTGCTTTTTCCTTTACCACGGGCAGTGGTTTTCTTATTTTTCTGTTATTTATGTTTTAAGTCATCTGTGTGGTGGTTTGGAGCAGCTATATTTCCTGGTTTGGGGAAGTATACCTATTTATCTATGGGCAAACTTGGTCTGCAGGATTGTGTGGAAAGCCACAATGCCTACCCGGGTTTTTAATAAGCAATGTATATAGTTCCAACACATCACATGAAAGTGTATACAGTGTAGAGTAGTGTGGAAACCTGTGAAGGCATACTGAATAAAAGTTATGTAAATGATTAGTAAGGTACAAAGACTGCATTATAAATAAATAGTCAGGAGAAGTGTGTATACTGAAAAGGGATTCACAGATGAATTGTAGGAATTAATACAGAGAAAGAAGACAGGTGAAACGTTAATGTGCAGCAGATGAGGTCATGTCAATAAAGGCAGTTCTAGCATGAACAGTAATCAAATATTGACATGGTACAGTATGGACTACACAGTTATTGCATATTATGTGACTGTCAAACATGGTGACATATCAGTGGAGCAGCTACTTTGTGATATATGCATCCTGACATGAACAATGGACAGCACATATATCAAGAATAGCATATACAATTGGGATTATGGGCATATTGTGAAGCTGTGCAAAATGAGTTGCCTGAATATGAATGTACTGTCAGCATAGGTCTCAACCAAGTAGGACACATAGTAACAGATCCATGGACAACAGTAAATAGAACCATGCACAATCAGGGGCAATATCAGAATAATACCACCAGTAATCTCATGTCTTCAGCATAACATATGTGATTGTGAGTTATCTTAGATGGTTCTGCAAGAACACACTTGTACAGCTACTGTGATTTGTCAGCAATCTTTGAGGGGAATCAAGCACACCTCCCTCAAAATGTAACATCTGCCAATGATGTTTAGAGGGACACTGTTATGCCTGTATTAAAAATTACAATCATTCTGGCTATATGACAGGTGTGCCTACCACTTTGTCTACTCATAGGGGTATGTTGTCCATATTGTAATTATCTTGTGTATTTGCATTCCTAATGAAACTACCCCCCATGAGTTTTCCTTCATCTACCATGTCCCCAGGGTTATAGCATAAATACCTTTGAGTGTGTTGCTACTGTATACATTATATCAAAACCACACCTGTTTTCAATGATTGTCCAGAATTTGCAGCCCTTCACAAAGCTGGTCAGAAAGGATGTGCAAGTCAGTTTTGATGTCTGACACTTAAATAATGGTCTGGAAAGGGCCTACCACAGAGCCCTAAGGTATGAACCTGGTCACTGGACTCTAGATAGAGGTGACTCCAGACACTGCAATATATTTCTCTGTCATGTATATGTTCCAGTTGTCTACAAACTTGATGACTTAGGTGTTTATGGCCACTTGTGATAGTTTCCTTGTATTGTTGATTTGTGTGAAATGCCTTGGCCAGGTCAAGTTGCACAGGATGTTAGTGTTGTCATCATGCATGTGCTTGGTAACCCTTTTGAAGACTGAGAACAGATGTAACAGACATGAAGTGGTCTGAACAAATCAAACGTGGGTTTAGTACACAGTCGGGATATTCCCCGTGTCCCTTTAGAGAAAGTTCATGATGACTCTTTGGCCTACTTTACAGATGAAGTGAATCAGGATGGGTCTATAACTCCATGCATCAGGTAATGCCCCCACCAAGTCAGAAGGATGCATGTTGCTATAGGAACCTAGGCTATCTAGATGATGTGTTGACATACAGATCCAGCTGTGTCTGGTAGATCAGGTTTTAAGTCATACTATAGGCAACCTGTGATGTTGTTAGGGTCAATTGCTTTTCTGATATTAGCCATAGAGAGCACACAGATGTGCTGCCCTGGTGAGAATAATAATTGAGTAATGTTTGCACATATACTTTGCCTGATGGCCAGTGGCAGCAGGGTGGTGACAAGTGAGACAAACTGTCAGCTAGCAGATTGTCTATGTCCTGTGGGTGGGTACGTCTGCTTACATCCACACACAGATGTGTTCTTAGCTGTGTAATCCACTTAAAATTTGATATGTATTGGAATAAAATGATTTATGACAAGACATCCATACAGTCTTGGTCATACATCTCATTCCACACACATATGTACAACTGTACCAATGCCACATAATTACATCACTTGCCTAACATATGCCTATATGTGTTTCATGGGCAAGCTGTGTTAGAGCAGCCTGATGTCATATCAGGACACATGAGAGAATGACTGCTTGTGGTTCATGCAGAACATTTCCTGACACAAATGCTAATCATCACACAATGATGCTGCTGACCACCTCAATAATCCTTGGGTGTGACAACACAATTGCACATGTAATGAATTACACAAAGTTGCAATTGCATCAAAACATGTGATACATTGGATGTGTATATCACAGCATAACAACCATGAGTATGAGACAAGACTTATGTGACCAGGTAATCAATATGAATTGATATTGATGCCAGTCACAGAACATTTAATGATGGTATGTAGACACATGCACATCTCTGCCATACAGCAAGTGTCACTGTGATGCTGGAATATGAACTGTGTAGATTGATATGCTCCACTACAAAAACACATGTCCTAATACACCACCAATATACATAAAAAGTGCATTATACCATGTCAACAGTTCTCAGGAGGTATATTACTACAGCTGTTATAGAAGGAGCATGTAATGCAATGGCATCAATGGCCAAAAATACATTGCATTTCATGCAATTGCATCAATGACCATAAATACATAAGTTCACATTACAGGTTGTAAGACCCTTTTGTAGTCACAACGTGCATCCACTCCTCAATATAGCATGTCAATGACAGCAACATTGACATGCCAACCATTCATAGGGGCATAGGACATTATTAGGCCAATGGCCAACATCACATGAAATCCTAGTCATTATTATACTCTGCAAAAAAATCCCTATTATGTTTATTATGGAAGACAGCAAGCCTATCATACATGTATTTATATTTGCTGGATTTCATTACATCCTGCCACTGCCCATATGTGGCAGGTGCACCACACCATGAAAGCATTAGCAATCACACATGCAGTGGTCTTGAGATGGCTTGCATAGTCTCATGGAAGTTCTATGCTTTATGATGTGTGTATGCATATTTGACATGAGGACATCCTCCACTCCTCTGCAGGAAGGATGTCATGTGACTGGTGGAAAAAGGAGGTTGGTGGATGCATGAGGCTATGTGAAAGGTTTCCCAAGTAGTAGTGCAATGAAGAATGATGTCAAAGATCATACAATGCCTGTAATAGGCCACCAACCACACACACACACACACACACACACACACACACACACACACACACACACACACTAGTTGAATACAGTGAGATTACAACCCATATCAAACTAAGTACAAATACTAGGCAACTCAATACTTAATGCAAGCACCATGGCACAAATCTTATTTTCACAAGGCTGCAGGACAATTTATTGTGAATGATGTCATCATTGGATGTTTCAGAGAAGAGTTTGGGAGGCCTGAATTAAATGGCTGTATAGGCATGTACAACTGTCAAGATATTAAAGATCTGCATGTTACCATATTGATTAGTGTGAAAAGTGTAGCATTTGCTGATGTGTTTCCAATGTGCAGGTATACCTTAAAAAATACAGCTTTTCAAACTATATGCAAATAACTGTCCAAATTACTATAAGTGGTGGAAAATCCGACTATTTATTGTCAGTATAAAGATGTCCGTGGTAAATAAGAAAGCAATTTTTATTTATTTTTGTGGTGTAGTTTATACACTTGTGAACAAGTACTGAGAGACCAAGTTTCAAGTGCATGGGTGCAGGTAACAGATGGCTACAGTGTAAATATGTGCTCTTTCCTTAAAAAGTGCCTTCCCTTTGTGTTTTTACATTTACTTTCATGGGATGAAGACTAAGTGGGACGTAAACATAAGTAATACATGGTAATGTGCACTTTCCATAGACCAATGCCTAGCAGCTGATTTGCATGATCAATGGTTAAGTGTTTGCACATGCAAGATAAACATTTATACTTCTTTCCCCATATGCTCATAGTTAAGCAATCAGCAAATGTGGGCATCTACGTCACTGATAAAATTGTGGCTAGTACTGAGTGTAAGAAATACATCTGCAGTTTAGCTGACTCTGTGGCAGCAGGTGTAAATGCATTAACAGGTTTCTCTTTGAGCCCAGATGGTACAGAGTTTGAATCCAAGTGTATCTAATAGTTTTAAATATGTATTTATAATACAATGATGTAATTCTTTATTTTACATTCAATGAATGTTACCTTAGTGCAGCTTCTTTAAGCAGCATTGCATGGCGGTAAGTTCACCATCGCTTGGCATTGGTGCGTGACACCAAACTCTTCGCAAACACAGAGGACAAGAACTGAAGGACTTCATTTTTTTTTTTTTTTTACTAATGTGTGTGGTGTGTGATTCTATTTTTTGACTAGATTAAAACTGTTAAAATGGGGTATACAGGAAACTGGTGAAATGGGTGGTAAGCAGGGGAAATTACAAAGGGAAATCAATATAGGGATGTGCAGAAAGGTGGTAGGAATGAGCCATAACTATCCACTTCTTCAACAGTGAAAAATAAAAATATATACAGAATATTAATTGAATTTGGACTGTCACCTCAACAAAGAGGGGTGACAACAATGAAATCATGTTGTATAGCCAACTGGACCAAATCAAGTGTGTCACAAAGACATATGTGTGTGTGTGAGTATGTATGTTGTTTGTTTTCTGATTTTACTTCAGTGAGAGAGGAATGTTGGGTAAGGCATGTAGATATTTCTTGGTCAGATAAGTAGGGTAGGTGAGGAAGAAGATTCAAATAAACAGGACAGACAAGACAAGAAATTACACAGGGACAGTGAGAGGCATGACAGGTTGGGGGTACCATGTTTGAAGTTAGGAAGGGGAAAACAGATGCCAATGCTCATCAAATATGGAGACATTGAGAATCTAGTCCTCACCCACAGGACTGTCATCTCTGTCCCCTTACATCTCTGGCTGTTGGAGTGCTTGATATATTCTCCTTCAGACCATAAAAAGAGCATCCTCTCTATCTGGCATAGATGTGCATGAATGGCAATGTGCTCAATCCTATGAACCAAGCCTGGCAACCTCCTGGTGGGTGACAAAATTCCTACCTCTGCCAGTGCTCCCAGAGAGAAGTACAGCAGCAGCTCCCAGAGTAGTGTTAGCAGGTGTGGAAGGTCCAAGTAGTGCAGGGGCAGTAGAGGCAGTGCTGCCAAGTTGGGTGCCAGACATTGAAATAAGTGCAGGAGCTGGTGGAGTGGGGGCAGGCTGAGCCATGGGGGTTAGCCTACCTCTCTGTGCTGTAAAGCATTTTTTTGTCAGAGATGGATGCTATGGAAATGTTTTGACAACATGCAGAAAAATGCAAAAAGAGAAATAAGGGTGGGGGTAAGAGAAAAAAAAGAGATAATTAGTACCATCATATGTGACATACAATGCATTATCACAATAATAAAGTATTTTATACTTATCTGTAGTTTTACATTTAAATATACTTCTTATCGACTACAAACTCTAATTAATGATTTCTCAATGTAATCTTTGCAATGTGCATGTATTGCACATATGCTTGACCAAATTAAACAGATTAAGTTAATAGCAAGGTATTTATGCCACTTTTGTTGAAATTAAATTATGTACATTTTAAAGAATTTTACTTATATTTATTTGTTTCTTGTGGTATTTGAACTCACATCTGACTACAGTATTAGACTTGACTCCTACAGTTGGCTTGTGCTACAGACAGAAGGATGCATGCATGCCTGCTTTTACACTTAGGATATGCATGCTTAATTTGCTTATACTGTATAAAAGAGCAATACTTCAGCTAAAATAATAGTTATGTTGTGCTGTATTCATACCCCTTTCTTCCTGTAGTTCCACTAGATGCTGAGCATGGGCATCTCTATTTGCCATTATCTCTTGACTGGCTGTGGAATAAAGAGAAGAGAACAAGAGAAGAGCATTATGCATATCAGTCTTGCCTATATGCAACTTTCTGTCTACTATAAATTCTCTATATCAGTATACTTACACAACTGTGGGACGTCAGCAGTCTTGAACTCATCCAGCTACTGGCTGAATGTATCCTGCTTGCACCTTTTCAGGTCATTAAAATGATGCCTGCAATGTTCATCAGTGTGTGGAATGCCAGTCACACTGGAGACAACTTTGGCCAGGCAATTCCATGTCTCAGACTTGTGCAGGGAGCTGGTATAGTCATCCTGTAAGAGCCTTTGGCTGTGGTGCTTTACAGGGAGTCCAGTGAAGATTCTGGACTCCTCAACACTCCACCTCTGCTCCCTAAATTGGACACCTTCCCTTCTACCATCAGACATCTCCATCCAGAGAAAACAGTAATAGTTAAGAATGATTTCCCACCAATGCATGTTTTCTCATTTACTTGTAGGGAGCCCACCAATGCATGTTTTCTCATTTACTTGTAGGGAACAAATCCAAAAAACAATGCCAAACGGGTCTACTTTAGAACAGCGAATGATCAGATGCTCAAACGCTGTTAGAGCGAACACTAAATGTCAAACCAGCAAAATAGCGGATTGCCGGAACAGTGAATTTTTTCCCAGGGAAAGAAATTGCTGGGCCGGCCATCCAGGCTGTCCCATTACCTCTACTGTAGTGTGATATTGGATTTGGTATATTTAAATCGGGGGTGTGGGGGGCAAATTCCCCCACTTTATTTAGTGTTTAGTATTTTTTTTTTTTTTTTGGGAACAGCGTTTTTTTTCCCCTGGAAAAAAATCGCTGTTCAGGTTGTTTGCTGTTTTGGATTTTTGACCTTTAGGGGTCAGTATAACAACGTTCGATCATCTGATCATAGGTTCATAGGTTCATAGGTTCATAGGTTCATAGGTTCAAAGGGTCATACTAGGCTATCTGCCCTGGGGCATTTATAAGCCTAGCCCAATTGTGTTTGGCTTATGCCACCCCTTGATTTGAGTATACTGTGCCCTTTTTAAAGTTTAGTTTACTGTGCCTCTGTCTAATAGTGACACGGACATAATCCCCGGGACAAACCTACGATCCCCCATCCACTCATCAAGATTCTTCTTGAAGAGAGTCAGTGAGGTGCTCTGCCTAACATGAATTGGAATTCTATTCCAGAGCGAAGGGAGCCTCTGGGTTATGAATCTGTTCCTCCAGCATGTTCTATTTATTTCTGTGCTGAGGTTCAAGTCCCTCAAGCGCATGGCTCTAAGGGATTTAGATTTACTGAGATGGAGCATGTCCATTAATTCTGGGTTGGACATAGCTTTATATGTCAGGCATAGATCACCTCGAAGTAGGCAGTATGCAACTGAGTAGAGCTGGAGTTTTTTTAACCGAGCAGCATATGGCATCTGTTTGAGTTCCTTGATTCTCCTGGTGAGGTACTTTTGGGGTCTTTCTAATTGCTGCAGGTGTCAGGTAAGGTACATCCCAAAGGGGGCATTGTATTCTATGATAGGTCTGATGAGGGATGAATAAAGGGGCATGATTACCTCTCTTGATCTAGATGTGAATCCTTTCATGATGAGGTGGGCTATGTAGAAGGTCTTTCTAACCACTTTGGCAATGTGGTTGTCAACGGAGAGATTGCTATCAACTTGGGTCCCCAGATCCCTAATTACTTTCTCTGTACTTAATGGGTTACCACCTATGTGGTAATTTGTGGGCACATTGTTTTTGCCAAAGGGTATGACTATACATTTTTTGGCATTTAGCTTTAGACCATGGCTCTGGCACCAGTTATCTGTCTCTGCGAGACCTTTTTGAAGGATGTTTGTGTCAGCTGGAGAGTCGATTATGGCACCCAGTTTGCAGTCATCTGCGAACTTGGTGAGCCATAGTCCTCCCACATTGGCCTGTACCTCAGAAAAATAAATACCGAACAAGAGAGGTCCCAGGACAGAACCTTGTGGGACGCCACATGTGACCGGTTTCGAGTCTGACATGGCTCCAGCAACTCTGACTCTGTGGGTTCTGTCTTTGAGCCAGTTTACGACCCATCTTGTGACATAGGGGTTTATATTTAGGCTGGATAGCTTATCTATGATGCCCGAGTGGGGCATTGTGTCAAATGCCTTTGCGAGGTCCAGATAGGCCGTGTGGACTACCTTCCCTTCATCTATGGCCTTGGTGACTGTTTCGAAGAAGTCGACCAGGTTCAAAAGGCAGGATCTGCCCTTGATGAAGTCAAATTGGGCAGGATCTAGTGTCTGTATGTCCCCGATGTCTTTGTTTATGAGTTCCATGATGATCCTCTCCATAGCCTTGCAGACTAGGTTAGTCAGGCTTATGGGGCGATAGTTTCCAGGGTCATTCGTTGTTATAATATAGACCCTAAGTATCATAATATAGACCCTGCCAAACACATTTGCACAATGTTAAACAGTGTCCAACAGAGAGGAAGCAGTGTTTGAAATTTGAAGTTTAATCTTACACTTGGGATTAGTTTGAAGGTTGTTTCCTGCTGTAACTGTTAGGTGATTTAACTTTGCAGACATGTACTGAAGGCATCATTTTTTGACATGACACTTCTTTGTGTGGCTTTACACACTGATAAAATTAATTTTTACAATGTGGGATTAAACCTATGCATAAGAAACAGAACATTTTCTTCCAGAGTGGTGATTTTTCATCACAGAAGAAGTGCTTCTCAGGCAAATTCATGAATTATATATAAATACACGTGACAGACTGAAGGCTTAACCATATATGTGTGTGACCTGACAAGGTCCTGATTAATACAGTCATGTGTGTATAAGTATTATTGAAGTCTGATGGCCATCCAAGGCCAGAGAACATGATTATAATTATAGAAACATAATAGCCAGTATACCCTTTGTCACACAAATAACATGGTGCAGGGGAAATTACAAAGGGAAATGTGTCACATGAGCTCCACTATTGTTATTTACAATTAAAACTGGGAGTGTGTAATAATTTGTTTTTTCATGTGAATTCTAATGTAAAGTAAAATGGAACAACAGAAAAATATTGGAATTTGATATATTAGACCCCAGGATCATCTGTATTGTAGCCCTACACTTACACCTGATGCCATGGGAACAGCTAAAAAACAGTTTGATATTTTCATATTCATTATTAACTTCTCTGTGTTAACCACCACACAGAGTGCTTAGTGGGTTTGCACACTGCCTAGCATACTTCATAGAATGTATCCATTTTGAAATTGTCTACTTTCTGGTTCCTCTCTGTAGATTTTCTAGACCTACAGGTGTTGGGGAAGGTTGCTAACTACCGTGCAATGCTGCTTAGAGGGTTTGCATGATGGAAAATAAAGATGCAACAATGTATCCTTTTTGAAATTGAGAATGTCTGCATCCTGTCTGCAGGTCTTCTTTCTGTTTCATGTGTGGGCAATTAGTCCAGGTTTGCATGAAGGTAAGTGATGCACAAACATGAGAAGCAAAGCTAAGCTTGTTTTATCTGTATGAGCAGTGTTTCTTAGGTTTCATCCTTAAAAGACAAATGTGGGATTTGAACAGATAATATATACCATGTGGATCACTATGTTTAGCAGATGTACTGCAGATGCACACACACACACACACACACACACACACACACACACACACGATTCACAGATGTAGCTTATATATTGGTTATCATAGAAGTACATTGCATGACATGTATTTGACTTATCCGTTTCCCATGTTTGCGCTAAGCTGCACACCTTCCAAATACTGGTATTTAAAAAATCAAATAACATTACAAGATAAATGTTAGTACACATAGGTTTTGATTTGAACTGTCACACCAATTAACTTACAAAATACAGTAAGTGACACAGTGAGTTATCCCTCTTTTCCACAGACACAGCTTTGCAGCAGGAATGGAATTCCTTGAGCATACACGCAAATCCCAAATCATTCACAGCATTAACAAGACATGTAAGACTTGTACACTTCTGAATAGTTTGTATATGTGTTAATTTCAGATGCATTGCAATGAGTGATCACAACAATTTTTGACTATTGTTTCCGGAAATGTGGCTCTATCTTATCTTTGTATGGTGTTCATTATTTTGTTATTTGACCAGTAATCTGAGATGTGCAGCCTGTAAGCCATTTTGTATCATTGCCCTTAAAATATATGATAATATTACATGACAATGATATACAGTTTTCAACAAATGCAGTGGAATTTGGATATTACTGTACAGAAACTGAGAAATGTGTGCTGCTTACTTACATTTAAAACCTTAATACAATTATTTTTACACTTGTAACCTGGCCAACATACCCACTAGTGGGAAGGGAGTCTGACTTGGTGTTGTGTTTTCCTTCTCCCTAACAGTAATCATTCACAGTTGCAATCCATTTGCAACAAACACCGAGGGAGTGCCTGCACTATGTTTACATGTGCTACACAAAGGCAAGAATTTGGGATTCAGTGATTCTAATGAGATTGCATCACATTTGCATCTTCATCATCGTGACACACCTAAATCTACAATATATAAAGGGAACCATGTAGCTTGGGAACCTGAAGGAGAGTTGTATATGTGGATAACACAGTAGAAGATTACTATTAGTTTGAATTTATTTGCACAGAAGACTACTCATCATGTTAATTGCATTTTTCAGTTATATAATGGATTTGCTCATGTCAGTAGGAAAAAATACATATATTAGCAAATGGAACTTTTGTCTGTATGCACTTCTTAAAAGTTTACTGATGGCATAGACATTTTTGTCAGGGCATTTTACTTTCTCAGATGTACAGCTTTATTAACTTTCATTACAGGTGTTACTGTTAGAATTGTTTCTCTTTACACTCTTCAATATTATTTCAGTGAAATTTAAATGTCCTATATTGTCAGTGACACAGGGATGTGGTCTCCTAGCCTGGCCAATAGAAACCTATAGGGGAGTGCTGGGCACAGGTAGAGGTGACTGACAATTGTATAAAAATGACTGTTCCGTGGTAAATGTTCACACATGTTTTTTGGACAGTTTCTTTCAAAGCACTTATAACAATTCACTGATTTTTATTCATTGATTAGTACAAAAATTTCATTTGCCTGTTTTTTGTGGGTGGGGAAGTCAAGTTCAATTTCTGTATTGGCAGAAGCAAAATGTTTTTACACATGTTTGCTTTGCTGTTGTTAGTCCTTCTTTTGGATCAAACTTTGACTTGTGTGTGACTGTGATATGTTACAACCACATAACCCTTTTTTATATTTGAATAACTGAAGTCTTTTGTTTCCCCAGTGGGTAATATTGAAAAACTAAAAATATTTGTTATATATAAGCAGGACTTTTATTTATGTGATATTTATATATAGTATCCTTCTTTTGTGTCTTATGTCTTCTAGGACTATGGCACCCAAGAGTCCCAATCCATGCAAACCCCCTTCATTCACTCAGAGAACAATGTGATCATCCAAGCCTTTCATCAGAATGGTGTCTTTCTACTTGAGAAAGGATGTGGGGATATGCATGGAAGAATTCAAATTTGGAACCACATAGTGAACGATGTCAATGCTGTTGGGGAACACAGCAGGACATATGAGCAGGTGCGTCATAGGACCACTGACATGATTCTATTGGTCTGGAGAAGAGCAGCTGCAGTGTGCCATGGACAGCTGGCTATTGGGGGAAGGGACCTGCTTCAGAGCCACCAGTGACACCAAATAAAGAGTTCCTATCCACTGTCAGGGATCCAGAGAACCCAGTGGAATCTGCAAAACAGCATTTGACTGATGTTGGTGCGGCTGTTTCAGGGAGGACAAATATGTCCCAGGAGGAGCTTCCAGGTAGGCTTACATATGTCATTTTTTAAAGATTTCTTGTATAGCAAAATATTTAAAGCAATAGTTTAGCTGGTTTAGTAAATTGTTTTGGGACAGCAACTATTTATAGATTGATACAGTTAACAACACATTCTGGTTCATTACACATGGGCTTGGGATGGACATGTCATCCAGGTTTCAGTTAAATGTATTGTTAACAGACATATAAAGGCCAAAATATTTCCCCCTGTGTTATTGTTATTGTGATGATCTTGTCCTTATATTTTGCTTAACTTCTTCCAGAACTATCCTGCCTAGAAAGTGTGGAATCATCTGCACATGGTAAACTAAACATTTTTATTTCAGTACTGATGAGCACTTGATAGAAATATGCATTTATTCATATTTGTGAAGTGGGTGTCAGGACTGTGTGTGCATTTCTGTACAGTCTGTAATAGTGGCACAAGTGTTACTTTGTTAGCATATATTAAACTGTAATAGTGTAGCTATTAATTTATTTCCTTTGTTTGTTGCTTATTATCACAGGTGATCCTGACAGTGGAAGTGTAGGACTCTTACCATCTGATGTCAGAGTATCGGCTGACTCTAATTATAGTGGTGGACAAACACAGGCACAGTTGGGGTGGCAGAGATTGAATCTGACACTGAGGCTGACATTCAGACATCCCCTGTAATTCCATTGGAAAAAGCCAGTAGGCATTTGCAAACTCATTCCATTGAGTCTTCAGATATTAGAAAGGTGGAGGATGACACAATTGATCAGGGTACTGTGGTTACTGTGCCTTCAGTGCCTGTTTACTCTGGCCATAGTCAAAGTTTAGGTGAAGTACCATGCAGGAGGGTTGTTAGGGATGATTGGAGGAGGTCTACTGTCCATCCACCACCTGATCCTGGTATATCTTTCTGTGGCACGCGACATATGTTTAGGGCCATCATGAGGTGCAGACATATTCAAATAGGGCTGCCAAGAAAATGCTTAGGGTTGTAGATGTGGCATAGGGTAACATAAATGACTGCCTCCACCATGATGCCTTCTCAGTGGATCAGATTAATGGCATCACTATGATGCCTTCTCAGTGGATCAGATGAATGGCATGTCGGAACAGATGGTGTCTATAATGGAATGTCTGCTGGGAAGAGGATGGAATCCACATGGGTGTAGGTTAGCCACATCTGATGTTAGTTGTCATGGCCATACCTGATCATGCTCCTGTAGTGGCATTATTTCCACTGCTCCATCAGTGGTTGAATTATCCACACTCAGACAAGGCAGGCCATGGGGTCACAGTCATGGGTATACTCATGAGGAGAACTGGTCCAGCAGACAGTAACATTCATGTAGTAGCAGTGCATTTGACAATGGACATCCCAGTGCAACTCCTGGCAGAACCAGGTCTCCAGGTTAGGGACAATGATGATGAAATGTCACCTCTACCATGCATGGCTCACACCTGTCTGACATACCAGGATGTAGAGCTAGCACAGAGCTTGGCTCTGTTCTTGCAGTCACTCACACACCAATTTCACCTGGAATGCCCATACAGACACATACACATAATGGTTACATGGGTCGGTCATGAGGCTTAAAGCTCATTCTGTCTCACTGGCCATTTGTTACTTTATTCATATTTCTGCCTGTTTCTCTTTCTTGCTCATACGCACTCACTACATTTTTTTTCAGCCTTGGCTCCTGCCCCCCCCCCCCCCCCCCACACACACACATACACACCATGTCGAAATGATGATAACTGTGCCATATCCCTGTTTTCTGTCTTTTGGATTCAGGGATGCATAAGTCTTTTTTTCTGGTGCTTTGGGTGCATAGCTGACTTACTAAGTCATTTTTCTGATACTCAGGATGCAAAGCTGACTTGCTAAGTCTTTTTTCTGTTGCTCAGGATGCATAGCTGACTTAGTGTTTAGTATACCTGTTTTTGTGATAATGTTTTGCAAATTGTAATACTTTCTTACAGGTTTTTGTAATGTGTACATCCCTCCAAAAACTCTTACACCAACAAAGCTAGACCAAACCATAAATAAAAATGTGACAAAGGACTGACAATAGTGAGAGTTCTTAAACACTGTGGTCTTACAAACTTAAACAGTTAATGCAATAACAGGTTTTGCATTACTATTTTTATGCTTGTTCTGAGGGATATGAAGTCTTCTACTGAAATGTGTGTCATTATTTTCTAACTTTATTCTTAAATAATTTGCCATTACAATTATATAAGGCCAAACTGTCGACATTGAGTGAAAAACTGTACATTTTAGACATACAGTGGATATAAAAAGTTTACACACCCCTGTTAAAATGCCAGTTTTTTGTGATATAAGAGACCACAATAAATAATTTCAAAACTTTTCCCACCTTTAATGAGACCTATAACCTGTACAATTCAATTGAAAAACAAACAAATCTGTTAGTGGAAAATATATAAACAATAAAAAAAGTACAATATGATGGTTACATAAGTGTGCACACCCTTAAACTAATACTTTGTTGTGTGTGAACACCCTTAAGCTAATACTTTTGTTGAAACGCCTTTTGATTTAATTTTAGCATTCAGTCTTCTTGGGTACACACCTGCCATCAATTAAAGAGACTCTGATTAACCCCCATAAAGTTCAGCTGTCCTAGTAGGATTTGCCTGACATTTACTCAGTTGCCTGCTACAGCAAAAGCCATGGTTCACAGAGAGCTTACAAGGCATCAAAGGGATCTCATTGTTGAAAGGTATCAGTCAGGAGAAGGGTAGAAAAAAATTTCCACAGCATTGGATATACCATGGAACACAGTGAAGAAAGTCATCAAAAAGTGGAGAAAATATGGGACAACAGTGATATTGCAAAGAACTGGACATCCCTCCAAAACTGATGAAAAGACAAGATGAAAACTGGTCTGGGAGGCTGCCAAGAGACCTACAGCAACACTGAAGGAGCTGCAGGAATTTCTGTCAAGTACTGGTTGTGTACTACATGTGACAACAATCCCCTGTATTCTCCATATGTTCGGACTATGGGGTAGGATTGCAAGATGAAAGCCTTTTCTTACACAGAAAAATATCCAGGCCTAGTTAACATTTGCAAAACAATACATCAAGTCTCCCAAAAGCATGTGGGAAAATGTGTTATGGTCTGATGAGACCAAGGTTGAACCTTTTTGGCCACAATTCCAAAAGGTATGTTTGGCACAAAAACAACACTTCGCATCACCATTAGAACACCATCCCCATGGTGAAGCATGGTGGTGGCAGTATCATGCTTTAGGGTTGTTTTTCTTCACCTGGAACTGGGGCTTTAGTCAAGGTGGAGGAAATTATGAACAGTTCCATATACCAGTCACTTTTGACCCAAAACCTTCATGCATCTGCTAGAAAGATGAAGATGAAGAGGAATTTCACTTTTCAACATGACAATGACCTAAAGCATACATTCAAATCAACAAAAGAATGGCTTCACCAGAACAAAATTAATGTTTTGGAATGGCCCAGACCGAAATCCAATAGAAAATCTGTAGGTTGACCTGAAGAAACTTGTGCACAATAGATGCCCTTGCAATCTGACACATTTGGAGTGCTTTTGAAAGGAAGAGTGTGCAAATATTGCCAAGTCAAGATGTGCCATGCTGATAGACTGCTACCCAAGAATACTGAATGCTGTAATTAAATCAAAAGGTGTTTCAACAAAGTATTAGTTTAAGGGTGTGCACACACAACAAAGTATTAGTTTAAGGGTGTGCACACTTATGCAACCAACGTATTTTATGTTTTTTTTATTTTTTATACTTTTTCCCATAACAGATTTGATTGTTTTTCAATTGAATTGTACAGGTTATAGGTCACATTAAAGAAGGGAAGCATTTTGAAATGATTTATTGTGGGCTCATTTTTTTATATCACAAAAACCTGGCATTTTAACAGGGGTGTGTAAACTTTTTATATCCACTGTAAGGCCTATTATTAGATACAGGACATATGTATTCACGTAAGTCACTGCTGTCACATCTTGATGTAACTGCTGTAAAAATCACCCACCTTATGCTTACTTACATTACCAAGTAACAGTATTCTTATACATTTATATTTCTCTTCCAGGTTCAACACTTACCTTGGAAATCAAGCAGTTGCAAGAGCTTTAGTTCAGGGCTGACTCTGTCTGATGCTAGCAGTACACAGCCATTACATGGTTAAGTAAAGGTTGTGAGTGTTGCCTGGCATCAATGTTATTGTATGTATGTACATGGGATGTTTTAGCACCTTAGGTGGTGAGTGTGTGTGCTATCCATTGCCTCTTGGCTAGTGTGAGGCCATATTCTGCACATGTATGTCTGCCTACACCCACAGTGGTTGCTGGTTCTCCCTCTGACTCCTCACCTGTATGTGTCTGTGGTGACCTTGCCAGTGGTGGTGAGATGTGTAGCCCTTCCCCTTGCTTTTCCTGCTGAAGCTGTTTTCTCAGGATAACGATGTGGAGCATGGAACACATGGTAAATATTTCAGCACATGTATGGTTATTATACTGCAGGGCTCCTCCAGATGTATCTAGGCACCGAAACTACATCAGCAGCCCAGTCACATGCTCTATGATATTTCTTGTTTGCGTATGTGCCTCATTATAGCATTCTTCAGTTGGTGTGTGTCCATTTCTGATAGGTGTCATCAGCCATGGTTCCAGTGCATAACCTGCATCCCCCAGTAAATGACCCTGTGGGATATCCCCATCCCCCCTTAGTAAACATCTAATACAGTTGAAAGCTGTGCTAGATGTGTGAGTTGTGGTAAGTGCCTGGGTTCCCTGCACACACATTCAGGATGATTTCCTTAGAATTACACATGACCTAGCAGTTAAGGGAGTGGTAGCCCTTTCTCTTTATGTACACCCTTCCCTGTTTCCCAAGTGGTCCTTTGATTTCTACATGTGTACAGTCTATGGCACCCAGGACTTCAGGGTAGTGTGCTACAGGGTAGAACTCCTGCATAGTTCTGGCTCTGTCCTTGGGTGTACAGGGAAGATATATGTACTCACTGGCATGTTGCAGCATAGCATTCAGGAACTGATGGGGGATCCTAGATGCTGATGCCTTTGACACCCCCATCATGTCCCCTTCTGGTCACTGGAAGGTTCCTATAGATAAAATTCTATGTGCTACACATTCCTTAGTATCCACTGGGATTGGTTCCTCCCAGTTTACCCATGCTGTCAGTTGAGATGTAGAGTTCCTATACTGTGTCTCTATCCACCTTGTAGTGCTGTATAATTTCCGCCTCATGCAGATTACTAAAAGATAAATAGGGTCTAAAAATCCTTCTCCTTTTTGGCTGTGGTCTATTACCAGCAGCAGTAGAATAGACATGGGCCTGCTGCACATGCACGTTAATAAAGGCAACAACAGACCTTAACACTCTTTTAGTGCAGCCTAGTTTCCGTGGCTGTATTCCAATAGGTTTTGGAATTTGCAGGGAAAATCAGTACTGAGTCTACATAGTTGCTTTATAGCTTGTTGAATAGCTCCTTAATCTTGGATTAGTTGATTAGCATGCAATTCAGCTGTATATGCTATAATTAGCATGTACACTGTTTGCCATGTCTGTGCATCCATACACACTGAGTAGAGCTGCTTACTGAATGCAAAATGATGCTGTATCATATGCACATTGCGCCACAGTGTAGACATGTATTCCTAATATTGTACTGTATGATGATTTTCTCTAAGATAATTCACTATGCATACTTAGCATGTATTTATTTTTTAAGAACATTACTATTGTGTATGTTGCTACAAACTGTGGTGGTGGTGCTGCAGTAGCATTGTCACTTCACAGTAAGACGTTGCCCTGTTTGATTCTCAACTAGAGTGTCTTCTGTGTGAAGACATGCGTGAATGGGCGTACCTTTGTTGAAGGTTGTGAGTCAGGGCCTGCAACTCGGCACGTAAAAATCTACTGCCAATCATTAGCAGACTGGAGTTCAGCTGTGGCAACCCCTAACCAGGAAAAGCCGAAAGACAATACAAAAGTATTGTGTATGTTGCTGTATTGTCAATTTTTATGTGTGGAGCTCTTATACCTTGGCTTCTGCTAAAAATGGGCAACTTGCCCAGATGGACTCTTCCTGGTAAACAAATGTAACATAAATAAATAAATAAATAAATATGGTTTTAGCCGACTTTATAGGCTTTATTGAATCTGCACCATCCTCTTTTTAGAGATAAACATGCATTTTGTTTCTGGCATTTCATACCTAACATTATGAATATTCTCTTTACCTTTTCCTACCCTAGTTATTAACTCCTACAATATGAATTATTAAAATGCTTTGAACTCATTGGCTATTGGTGAGTTTAAGATTTGAATTATTTAAATGATTTCTCCTAAATGGCTTCTAGTATGCTTTAGCTGTATATGATCCATATGTAAACAGTATACCTTAGCTTATTGTATCCACTCTTTCAGACTGGTTGAATCTTTGTCTTTGCCATGAGTTCCTTAATTACAGGTAGATGAACAGAAGCCACACTCTAACCCCCTCCCCCCAAAAATATTAATAATAATAATCAGTTACACATAGCAAAAAACATATTTTGATGGCCATGATTTGCAGAAGCTGCATTTTCAAACACCAGCATACTTTAACTGCCACTCCATTATTTACAGCGTAAGTTGTTTATCTGACAGTTCAGAGTTGCAGTTCAGATCATCTGAAAAAACATCATTCCAAAGATAATCTTATAACTTGAACTCAATTCAAATTAGCTCAACTGGAACAAAGTTATTAAAAACATGGCTAAAGTAAAATCAAACTAGCACACTTCCTACATTTTGAAATTAATGTTAGAAATTGGATACATAAGAAGCTGTTACTCTGCCTCTTGATTTTTAAATTATCTGTTCCCCATCTGGCCATTTTGTACAATTGAAGTGTATAATTATGCAAAGTACAGCACTGTAATGGCAGCCAGGAGAAATCAGACAAGCGATGCACAAGTGCTCTACAGCCCCCCGTGAACATTACATTAGAAAATGCTTTTTTATCAAACTGCTGATCAAATTGGAATGCATGCTCCTGTTCCCCAGGACTTCATTGAAAATGGGAACTCTCAGGAAGATTTTGATGTTAACCAATGTAAAACAAATAAACTAATAAATAAAGCTAAATGTGTACCATTATACTTTAGTTGAGCTCACCACAGTCACTGCACAATATAAACTTAGTAGGAAAAGGACAATTCAAACTCAAGAAGTAAAATAAGCACTTTTATTCCTCTTTTATGTGTCATATTTCAACTGAGAGATATAAAACTCTTTGCATTAAGATAACTAGAGTGTAAGTATTTCTACTTGCTTGCACTTTAGAAGCAAAGACACATGTATTACACTAAAAAATCAAAACTGACATGCTGAACAAACTTTTAATTTGCTGTATGAGATTATTGAGTTAGATGCCCTTTCTTTGCAGACCCTAATCATTTGTCAATTACTCAGTACAAATTAATTAAGCAATCCTTTAAGGCCATGATAAATACAACATGTAGTATTTGTCTGAAATAAAGCAGCTTAATAAATTGAATTAACCTTTACATCAATATTAAAGAAAATGAAATAATACTGTTAAAGACTCTACTAAATAATCAAAGGTTAAGTTAATGGTACACAGATCTGTTTTATATTAAAAATACCAAACAAAAAAGAATAAAATATATAAAAAATGAATTCACAATGTATAAAAGGAGTATCATGTAGTTTTTCGTCAATTAAGTTGGAATTCACTTATGCCTGACTTTGAAACTTGGTCACTTTTCTTTGTCCTTGTGAGTAGATCACACATAGCATGAGTAAAACCAAGTATAACCCACTTCCATACATTTTATATTGTTATAGTAGTCTTGCATGGTTCACTTCTATATGTTTTATATCGATGTACTTATATATACATTTGTTTGCAAAAACATTTATCTGTCAGAAATGTGTCTATAACCACACTTAAGACAAAGCTTTATCATGGAATCTACAGCAAAATTGATCGGGAAATACTAATACTAAATAGAGACATCAAGTGTTGCTCTTTCCTGTACAGTTTGTTTCAGCTGGCTAGATTTCTTCAAGCAACTGGCTGAAAAGAGAATATTTAATTCTGGGAGAAAGATGCAAGAAAGTCAGTTTCAGGAATGATTCCAAGTAATTACTTAAGATGTACAAACCCGCATCATAATATTAATAATGCATGACAGGAGAGAAAAGTGATTTGTAGCCATTGAGTAGCATTCTGTTTGGTTAAGCCATTTGACTTTCTAGAATTCTATACATGGGACTGAAAATTGATGAAATACCATTTGAATCATCTATTCCTCAGATGGTGGTCCCTTTTCCATATCATTCTCGTTTGGAAACTTAACAGCACAGTTAATTACTCTAGATCAGTAGAGAGGTATGAAGCTAGTAGCCTAAATGGACACTTAGGTTAAGGTGATTTTTTTTCTTATTTTTTCACTGTCATCAGTAGTCTTTTTATCAAATACTATGTCTTGTTTGAAAAGTATTAGCTGCTACTTCCTCTGAAAGCATGGTACGCTTGAAAAAAAAGTTGAGTTAGTTGTTTCCTTCTGAGTTATACCTGTAGTTCTTCTAAGTCACAGATGCAATCAAAAGATTAGAATGCAAAAATGTGGATTGAGGATGGCTTGCTTAATATATATCTATTGGTCTACTACAAAGCATTGACTTACCACATCATCAAAACCCAATTCATTGAGACCACATTAGTGAAACCATACAGTGTCAAAAACTAACCCCAGAAAAAGAACCACTTGGCCACCATGGTGAACTTTGCCATTTCCCCACTGTAGTGTGATCTCAGAGTTAATATATTTAGTTAGGGATATGTGTGGGGCAAACCCCCCACTCTGGTGGGTGTTACTTGCTGCACTGTTTTTTTACTTTTTTTTTACTTGGTGGCGAAGTGACTCAGTTCCTGGGGTTAGTTTTCAATGTTCCCGGTGTTTGACGTTGTAAGTTTCGCTGATGTGGTCTTGATTAGTTGGATTTCGATGATGTGGTAAGTTGAAGTTCTGAAGTAGACCCATATATATATATATATATATATATATATATATCGGCCTACTTCTAAATTTTGAAGTAGTTTGGAAACGTCAAAATGTAAATCAAAAAAAGATAAAAACAAAAAATGTTTTTTTTACATTTTTGCAGGGGGCACACCCCCTGCACTCCATTTGTTAATTAAATATATCAACTCCGAGATCACACTACAGCGAAGAAAATGGAAAATACACCATTCAGCTCTGTACTGCAATCTCCATTGAAATGGTTTGAAGTTTCAAAACTTCGATCTTATGGTCTCAACCATAAAAAATTTTAAGTTTTGAAAGTAGACCTATAGATATATATATATATATATATATATATATATATATATATATATATATATATATATATATATATATATATACACACACACACACACACACACACACACACACATATATAAACATATATATATATATATATATATATATATATATATATATATATATATATATTTAGGTTTACAATCACCATTGCAATTTGCATTCACTTGAGAGTGACACTGTTGAAATGCAGATTTCCAATGGACAGTTTTGTGAACCCGAATACATCAACTACACCACATCAGATGGGTAGTGTATTTTCAGAATTTGAATTCGGAAGTTTGAGTGGAGATCGGGGTTCAGTGAGGAACAGAGAATTAACCCATTTCTTTTACTGTAGTGCAATTTCAGAGTTGTTATATATATGATTTGCATGGGGTCTGGGGGATCAGCCTGCCCCACATGGAGGGTGCAGGTGGGCTTGCCCTCCTGCAAAATAGTAAAATATACATACTGTTGACTGTGGATCATAGGATCATAGGAAGCTACTAGGCTATTGGCCCTGAGGCCCTTATAAGCCTAGCCAAGAGTTTAGCCCATGTTTAGACAAGTCAGCACCCGATGCCCCTGTCCATAAGGAAGATAGGAGGAATCCCAGGGATGCATTTTCTGTTTTCCAGCCAGTTATCCAGGTTGCACTTAAAAAGGAGCAAAGAGTTACTCTGCTTGATGTGGAGACAGATTCTATTCCACAAATGGGGGAGTCTCTGGGACTCAAATCTATCCCAGGTTGAGGCCGCGTGGGTGGGTTACTCAAGTGGAACTTTACTTACGGATATGTAGCAGTCCCATCAAGGCAGGGTCTGAGGTCGCCTTGTATGCCAGACAGAGGTAACCTATGAGGAGTCTGTATGAAACTGAGTAGAGGGAAAGGACTTTTAGGCTGTCTGTGTATGGTAGAGTTTTGAGGTCCTGGATGCTCCTGGTGATGAACCTGTGTGGTCTCTCCAGCTGCTGCATGTGCTTTGTGAGGTACCTGTTAAATGGGCATTATACACATTAATGGACCTTATAAGGGAAAAATACAGGGATGTTATGACCGCTTTGTCTTTGAATGAGATACCCTTACTTATGAGGTGGGCCATGTAGAAAGCTTTCCATACAATGGAAGCATCATGGTGGTCAAAAGTCAGGTTGCTATCAACCTGGGTGCCCAAATCCCTCACGAATGATTGCATTATTAGGAAATTGTTATTAATGTGATAATTTGTGGGGACATCATGCTCTCCAAAGGGGGTGATGATGCATGTTTTGGTATTCAGCTTGAAGTCATGTTTCTTGCACCAGTAATTTGTTTGGGTGAGACCCTCTTGGAGGATGTCACATCACTAGGTGAATTGATGACAGTGTCCAGCTTGCAGTCATCTGTAAACTTGGTCAGCTATAGCAACTGATTTTGGCCTGCACCTCAGAAAATTATATCCCAAAAAACAGAAGCCCCAAGACCGAACATTGGAGTACACTGCTAGTTATGAGTCTACTGCTTGAGGTGGCTTCCCCTATTTTGACTAGGTGGGTTCTATCAGTGAGCCAGTTAGCTACCCAACTGGTAACATATGGATTGGTGCCTAGAAAAAAGAGTTTATCTATTATGCCCAAGTGGGGAATAGTGTCAAAGGCTTTGGCCAGGTCAAGGTAGGTGGTGTGCACCATCTTTCCCTTGTCCATGGCTTTGGTGACTGTCTCAAAGAAGTCAACCAAGTTTAACAGACATGACCTCCCCTTGATGAAGCCAAACTGTGTGGGATCAAGTGATTGGAGGTTGCCAATGTCCTTGTTAATGAGGTCCATAATAATCCTTTCCATGGCTTTGCAGATCAGACTAGTTAGGCTGATGAGGCTATAATTTCCTGGATCAAAGGAAGCTCCATTTTTGTGCAAAGGGAAGACAGTGGCTGTCCTCCATTCAGTTAGGATGAAGCCGGTACTTAGGCTTTAGTTAAATAGGGTGGCTAATGGTGCTGCAAGTTCCAGACTGAGTTCATGCAGGATGCAGCCTGGGATGGTATTGAGTCCCATGGAGGCTGAATTTTTTGCCTTTGAGAGATCAGTGATGATCTGTTCCCTAGATATAAGGGGAAGGGGCAGGTACTGGGGATGTACAGAGGGATGAAGTTTTCACTGAATCTGTCAGCCAGCAAGTTTGCTATATCTATGGCATTTGTATATGTGGTGTGGAATGTCACAGTACAGTAAATGGACACCACCTCCTATTATGTTGAATACATCGAACTATGGGTGCTGATGTATTCACTTTCAACCTGCCAACAATTTCGCTGTTCCGGATTTAGGTTCATAGGTTCCACTTTGGCAATGTGAGTGTCAAAAGAGGTTACATATAAGGATTTCAGGTTGATGATGTGACCAGTCGACCTGTGCAGTTTCAAGTAAATCATATATATATATATATATATATATATAAATATATCGGTCCCCATCAGATCGAACCTTTAAAAGTTCGAACCTCATATGGCCGAGACCATATAATTGAACTTTTAAAAGTTCGAACGGACTGAATGAAGATCTGCGTACAGTGCAGAATGGGAAGGTTTCCATTTTCTGCAATGTAGTGCAATATCGAAATTGATATATTTAAGTAGTATGGGGTGTGGTGGGCGCTGCCCCCCATGTGGGGGTGGGGGGCTTGCCCCCTTGCTGCGCAGATTTAGTTTTGTTTTTTTTATTTTTTTATTTTTTTCTTCAGTTTTTGAACTTTTAAATGTTTGATGTTATGGTCTCGGTCATGTCGTCTTCGAACATTTAAAAGTTCAATCTACTGAAGTAGATCCATATATATATATATATATATATATATATATATATATATATATATATATATATATATATATATATATATATATAGTTATTTATTTATGTTTTTATGCCATTAAATCTTCACCCTTCATTTTCTTTCATCCAAGTAGTCTGTTCTCTGGGCCATCATTAGTTAGTTAAGTGCTAAAGTGCAAACTGTTTTGAGATTAGTAAATATTGAGCAACACCACATAAAACCTAGGAATAACTTACTTTTCTTTATTCCTTGAACTTTCCAGCAGCACTAAAGCCTCTTCTACATTGTAAGTGGTGACTATTATTAATTTGCTATATGTCAAAACTGGCTTGAAAGGTGCTGTCATGTTGGGGACTTGTTTAAGAGTTGAGGTTTCTGTCTTCTGAATTTTACTCACAGGAATGAAGAGAGCCCTTTGATTTTAGGATCACTTGTTTTTATTCATTTTGAATTTGTTAAATGGGTTAGAGCACTGATCCCACTAAACTTATTTCAGTGATTCCACTGACTTAAAATGAGTGCCCTGTGATTTCCTATTTTTCACAGTCAGCAGTGGTTTTTCAAATACTATGGGCTTGTTTTGACAATTACTAGTTGCCACTTCCTCTGAAAACACGTTATGCTTATAAGAATAGTTGAGTTAGTTGCTTCTTTCTCAGTTATACCTGCAGTTCTTCCCAGTTTTACTGAAATGGAGAAAAAGCTGACACTCATGGCTAGTAGGTTAAATTTGGGTTAAGTTAGCCTATATTGCAGTTCAATAAAATGTATTGGCACTATAGCTGGAATGGAGCCAGAGTATATACATTAAAGTTAAATGACAAAAATTACATTATTGTATCCTTTGGAAAACTGACTGCCCTGGGAAACAACCACATTGACAATACAGCTCTAGGAGTTGATCTGTCAGTTAGAGATTTGGCAACATACATAGACACAATGACTTATCATTCAGTCAATGTAATAATAATCATATGGTGCGGTGGTAGCATTGTCGCCTCATAATAAGAGGTTCTCCCATTCGATTCTTGGCTGTAGTGCCTTCTGTGTGGAGTCTGCATGTCCTCCCCGCGGTCGAGTGGCATTGGAAAGACATGCGTGAATGGGCGTGCCTTCGTTGAAGGTTGGGTGTCAGGCTGGCACCTCGGCACCATAAAAATCAACTGCCAGTCATTAGTGGACTAGAGTTCTGCTGTGGCAACCCCTAACCAGGAAAAGCCGAAAGAAAACAACATTAAACAGGTAGACCCACTGGACACAGTCCCTTTTCATGTTGACACAGGAGCAATGACCAATTATGTGATTTTTCAAGGTCACTCAGTTAGCAAACTAGGACTGAGGGAATCAAACCCCATACCACAGGAACTATGTCTCACATCCTTAACCTCTGCACCCACTGCCAGCACATGTTGTAAAATGTCATTATACATTGCTTAGCTTATAATCAAAGGGATAGTATCTTGGTCCAGAAATGCTATTGTTTTACTGTACTCAGCCATCATCAGGCCCATTATTAAGTATAAACCCCCCTTTGTTTTGTACCTGTCGAGGCATATACAACTAGAGTGACCACAGAGTCCCCTCATAAAGAGAATGCAGGGACTAAACCAGATGACCTACATGGACTGCCTCAAAGCCCTATCACTATACCCAGACTCTTATAGACTATTAAGAGGTAATATGTGCCTAGCCTGTAAGGCATCCTCTAGCCTGGTACTAACAGACCTACTGCTCATCAGCAAGTCAAATGGCATCAGAAACACCCAATCCAGAAACTTCAACCTCCTCTGTAATATAAACAGAATGGTTTGGAAGGCCAAGTACTTATCCTAGAAGATGAAGGGTCTGATGAAATTTAATATTACATTAAACAAAAGTGCTAACCATCATTAGTTTTTGTCATTATGAATTTTTTGAACACAGTGTTTTGTGTTTTATACTTTATTCGGAGCCTTCTTCAGCTTAATTTTGAGTGCAGTATTGTGCTGTGTTTGGATTTTATCCAGAGAGTCCCTTCATTTTTCCTGGTTTGGTCATTGTTTGTATTCTAAGTGTTTATCCTAGAATATACTACTATTGTGGGACACTCTCCCTAGCCATGTAAAACAAAGCTCATCACTGTACCTATTCAAATACAACTTAAATTAATAGAAAGGGATAAGGACATTTACTCCAGGATTGCCTCATGTAGCACTGACAAAGAAAGTGGCTAAATTCCCTGTCCTGCAGCAGGGTCCCCTTTTAATACTTAGTGGTATGACCACAGAAATATTCATTCAAAAATGGTAAGTATAAGAATAAAACTCATGGTAAGGGCCATGTCATCATATAATGGGATAACATGGCTAGACTTAAAATATCCTATCAGGGCAGTTAGCCTAGTATTTATCTATAGGTTCATAGGTTCATACTAGGCTATCTGCCCAAGGGCATTTATAAGCCTAGCCAGAGTGTGTTTGACTTTCGCCACCCATTTTAAATGAATTTTGCTATGCCCTTTTTCGAGGTTAGTATACTGTGCCTCTGTCTAACAGTGACACAGAAGTGATACCCGGGGTAAACCTATGATCTCCCATCCACACATCAAGATTCCTCTTGAAGAGAGTCAATGAGGGGCTCTGCCTAACCTGGACTGGGATTTTATTCCAGAATGAAGGGAGCCTCTGGGTTATGAATCTGTCCCTCCAGCATGTCCTACTTATTTCAGTGCTGAGGTTCAAGTCTCTCGAGCACGTAGCTTGATGGGATTTGGATTTTCTGAGGTGCAGCATGTCCATTAATTCCGGGTTGGACATGGCTTTATACGTCAGGCACAGATCGCCTCTGAGCAGGCAGTATGCCACTGAGTAGAGCTGGAGTTTCTTTAACCGGGCAGCATATGGCATCTGTTTGAGCCCTTTGATCCTCTTGGTGAGGTACTTTTGGGACCTTTCCAGTTGCTGCAGTTGTCTGGTAAGGTACATCCCAAAAGGGGCATTGTACTCAATTATGGGCCTGATGAAGGATGAGTAAAGAGGCACAATGACCTCCCCTGATCTAGATGTGAATCCCTTCATGATTAGGTGGGCTATATAAAATGTTTTTCTAACAACTTTGGCCACATGGTTTTCAAATGAGAGATTGCTATCAACTTGGATCCCCAGGTCCCTAATTACTTCTTCCGTACTTAATGGATTACCACCTATGTGGTAATTTGTGGGCACTTTGTTTTTGTCAAAGGGGATGACCATACACTTTTGGCATTTAGCTTGAGGCCATGGCTCTGGCACCAGTTGTCTGTTTCTATGAGGCCCTCTTGTAGGATGCTTGTGTCAGCTGGAGAGTCGATTATGGCGCCTAGTTTGCAGTCATCTGCGAACTTGGTCATCCACAGTCCTTCCATGTTGGCCTGTACCTCCGGGAAATATATACCGAATGAGAGAGGTCCCAGGACTGAGCCTTGTGGGATGCCACATGTAACTGGTTTGGAGTCTGACATGGCTCCAGCAATTCTAACCATGTGGGTTCTGTCCTTGAGCCAGTTTGCAACCCATCTAGTGACATAGGGGTTTATATTTAAGCTGGTGAGCTTATCATATAATGCCCGAGTGGGGTATTTTAGCAAAGGCTTTTGCGAGGTCCAGGTAGGCTGTGTGGACCACCTTCCCCTTGTCAATGGCCTTGGTGACTGTTTCAAAGAAATCAACCAGGTTTAAGAGGCATGATCTGCCCTTAACAAAGCTGAACTGGGTAGGATCCAATGTCTGTTGGTCCCCAATATCTTTATTTATGAGGTCCATGATGGTCCTTTCCATAGCTTTGCAGACCAAGCTAGTCAGGCTTATGGGGTGATAGTTTCCAGGATCCATTGAGGTACCACCTTTGTGGAGAGGGACCACTGTTGCTGTACGCCACTCTTTGGGTACATATCCTGTAGTAAGGCTGAGAAGTGAACAGTAGTTTTATGTTTGAGTTTAGCTCTTCTTGGAGTTCATGTAGGACGCAGCCCAGGACACCGTCTGGTCCCATTGATGCTGTGTTTTTTGCTTTGGAGAGGGTGGCTCTTACCTGAGCATCTGAGATGTCAGGGGGGCAGCACTCTGCTGGGATAGATATTTGCCCTTTTGGTGGGGAGGGCGGGGGGAGTTTGCACTGAACCTGTTAGCTAGGATGTTGGCAATGTCTGTGGGTTCGGTGTATTTTTTGTCATTTTGGACTAATTCTGAGCATATCTGGGAATTCCCACCCAGGTTACTAACATAACTAAAGAAAGCCTTGTAATTATCCTTAGTGTCCTGTGCAATTTTTCTCTCTAAGCTGGCCTTAGACGATTTTATGAGTGCCAGTAGTTTTTTGCTAATACTGATCAGAGATGCCTTCCCTTTTTGGGATTTTGCTCTATCATGTAGTAGCTTCCTCCTTTTATTGTATAGTTTGTTTATGGCTGAGGTCCACCAGACAGGATGCCTGCCTTTGGAGGATTGGGTCTTGGTTTTATTTGGGATTGCATGATCCATGCATTCCTGAAGATGTTCATAGAATGTGTTTATAAAGGAATCTGCGGTCTGGCCCATATTTTCCACAGGCCCGGGGGCTTTGAAGGATTCCACCTCGGTTTTGAGGAGTGTGAAATTTGCTTTAGAGAAGTTTTTCACTGTGTTTTTTTGGGCAGGGGATGGGGTCGGGATGTGACTATCCAGTGAGATTAGTTTGTGGTCTGATCTTACCAGTGAGGGATACACTTCTGGTCTGGAGCATAGAGCCCCCATGTTGATGATGATCAGGTCCAGTATGTTTTCCCCTCTTGTGGGAGTGGTAACAAGTTGTTCCATAGCATTTGAGTTTATAAATTCTAGGAACCTTTGGGCTAGGGTGTTGGAGCTAGAGTAATGCTCCCAGTCTATGCTTGGGTAGTTGAAGTCACCCAATATAATGGTGTTTGGAGAGACCTTCATATTTTCCAATGTTCTCAGGAAGGCCGAGTGGGGTTCCTGGGTTTGGGAGGGTGGTCTGTAGCAGGTTATAAACTGGAAGGCAGTTTTACCCACTGTTAGTTGCACATGGATAGTCTCTGATGCTTCGTTCTGTGCCACCAACCTGGAGGTGTGGGTATCTTTGACGAATATTGATGCTCCCCCTCCTTTTGTGGTTCGGTCCAAGTTTTGGGGCCGAAAAGCATGGTATGAGGTATGAACCTATAAATCTATGAATGGGTGCCTTTGATCTAGCCATCCCTACCACTATGCAGTTATTTAGTCAACCAATCTTGAATGTGATGCAAAATAAATAAATAAATAATAATAAACATGACATAAAATATGCAACTTAACAGAAAATGATGTATAGAAGAAAACATAAAATAAAAAGCTGATAAAAAATGATGCCTCTAACATGAAAATACTTTCCTTCTTTGTGACATTCATGGGGTTTGGTAAGAAGGAAGTGCCTATAATTTAGGGAAAGAAATAAAACCTGATGCCTACGTTAGGTTTTCTTGTTCAGTTACATTTGAAAGGAAGCTTGAGACACCTGCTTTTATTCAAGTTCAGAACTATTACTCTAAGTGATGCTACTTATCTGAGATATGATGCTACATATCCGTGACTGGGAGTGCACATTTACATACCTAGGTTTAAGATGTTTTATGAGCTCACAATTGCTGTATTATGTCATAGCAATAGTAGTAGTCCATGCTTGTGATGCAGCTGTTTCTCTTTGACAACATAGTACCACAGCTGATGAGATAAATATACCAATAAAAATATTAGAATTCAGAAAAAAGAAAACAACAGCAGAAACCTGTTCTAGTGATGCAGATTGATTAAGCCCTGACTACAGCCCAGATGAGCTGTGTTCTTCTAAAGGCATGGGAACTAGACAGACTGGTTGGCTGAGATAGTAGCTTGTTGCATTTGCTAGCTAGTCTATCCTTGGGCAAAGGAGGTAGCATGGCTCACTGAAGTGGTGACACCAACTTGTTATCACTCACAGAAAACAGCCTAGCAGGTCAAAGCTGTCAACAATGCATCAAATAGCCAGGATTGCATGCTTAGAAACACCCATGCATTTCTTAAGGTGCAACTATAGCAGAGCCTTCAAGCCTGCATGACTGGCATGCTTGCCCACTCCCATATGCCTAACTCTTGTTTCAGAGAATGGATGGGCTGCTTGGGCTCTTTTTTCAATCATGGAATGAATGTGTTGCAGGGCTCTTACTTTGATAATTGCAATAAATAAATGTACTTGGCTCTGCCACCCTCATTTGAGGAAAACATGAGCCAATAAGTTGCTTTTAGGAGACATTTTTGGCAAGTTGCTTAAGCATGGATGGTGAATAAGAAAAAGGCTGAAGAGAAACAACCTCAAGCATAACAGAAATTGAATCATTTTTTAAATGAGGCTTTTTCTTGTGTGTCATTCCTTTTGTTGAGCTACAGGGAATGAAAAATACGGTTTAGATAAAAAAATACATTTCTGTGAAAAGAAAAACTTGACATTTTGGTAGAGTTGTCATTTTGCAATAGTTAGCCTTACAGAGTGCTTAATCAGCAAGCTCTACCTTCGAGTGAAACAAAACAGAAAGTAATAGGAAAAATTATCGCTTGTCTCATGTATTCAAAAGAGATGATGAAGCAGTGCATGGGTTCATGATATGACTGTACAAAATGGCACTGTCCCTGCACATGCTCAGTAACTTTAAAGACATGCTGAGTGCTACAATGGCTGGCAAAGTATAACATGCACAGTGATCTACATCCTCCCTCATAATGAAAGAAAAACAACTTCCCCTTGATTAGCACATCAATGACATTTCAACAACACATTGATCTCAAGTCCAAGCCTTCAAATATTTTGGATTCAGCATACAAACTCTCCCAGCTCTGGATACATAGAAGTTTTGTTGAGACTTCATAGGAGAAACTTTCCTTGGGAAACTGTTTGATAAAGGAACATCTGAAGACACTGCTGAACTATTTACAGAAGTAGAAGACACAGAAGGTATGCTGTCCTCTGAAATTGGAACATGAACAAGTGTGGATACATTCACAGGACTAGAGTCACTGGCACAGGCAATCTGCTATGTCATAGGTTTGGTGGTAGGTAATATGTCTCTTTGGTTATGTCTGAATTCTTTTCCTTCCAACTGAATGATATGCAATCTTGGTTCTTCATAAATATTTTTGACAATGCCCACTCTGTTATATCCTTTAGTTGTTGGCAACTTTACGATCTCTCCTTGCAATCTGCTATGTCATAGGTTTGGTGGTAGGTAATATGTCTTTCGTTATGTCTGAATTATTTTCCTTCCAACTGAATGATATGCAGTCTTGGTTCTTCATAAATATTTTTGACAATGCCCACTCTGTTATATCCTTTAGTTGTTTGCAACCTTATGATCTCTCCTTGTCTTGATGGTTTAAGAGGTCTGCTAGATTTATTCTAATACAACTTTTGTTACTGGCATTTATTTCAAAAGTTGAGTCTTGACCACTCTGTTGCTCTTAGCATTTGGAATCAAGAGTTGCTTACTGATCAGCAAAGTTATTCTTGTCTGTCTAGACATTAATTTCTGAGCAGGTGATACAAACAAGTTATCTTGGGGAATGTTTCTGAGTTTGAGTAGATTAAGAAAAACATTGGTAGCATCTCTCTTGGATTTTTCTAACAAATGTTTAGCTCTCTGAAATGCATGCTTAGCTAATCCATTGGACTGTGGATACTCAGGACTACAAGTAACATGGACAAAGTTCCAAGACTCAGCAAATTTCTTGAACTGCTGACAAGTAAACTGTTTACCATTGTCTAATACAACTTTGCACAGACTACCATGGAGAGAAAAATGTCTTTTAATTTTGTGATGACAGTGCTAGGCATTAAATTAGGAAGTAGGTCAATTTCAAACCAATCTGAATAAGCATCTACTAACACTAAGTAATGTTGACCTTTCCATTTGAAAATATCAGTAGCAACCATCGACCATGATAATTCAGGAATCTGGTTTAGCTGAAGTGGTTCTTTTTGTTGGTGTGATTTACTACTATTGCAAACAGAACATGCTAGAGTTTCCTTCTCTATACCTTTTGACATAGATGGCCAAAATACTATCCCTCTTGCCCTTCTTTTGGTTGAATCAGTACCTGGGTGACCACTATCCAAAATCTCAATATATTCCTGTTGTAATGATGAAGATATAACCACTTTAGGACATTTCATGATGATTCCATCTTCCACCATGAGCTCATCTTGATAAGGATAATATTACTGTATGGCAAGTGGTAGACTGGTTTGTCACACTGGTCATCCTTGACTGATAAAAAGTTTCAGCTTATGAAGAATTGGGTCTAAAGCTGTGTGATATCTCAGCTCATCAAGATTTGATGAGGAAAAATTTTTGACTTCCATGACTTCAAGGTCTGCTTTCTCATTGTCATGCTGTTCTGTTCTTTGTCTAGGCACTCTTGACAAAGCATCTGCAAGTTAAAGATATTTGCCTTTTGTATAGAGTATGTAGAAATTGTAATTTTAACATCATGTACTGCAAGCATGCTGGGACTGAATGTATTGGCTTTTTCAGTATTGTTACTAGAGGTTGGTGATTAGTTTCTGTCTGAAGAACTTTGGCATATATATATATATATATATATATATATATATATATATATATATATATATATATATAATTAATGAACTTTGAACATGCAAACACAACTGGCAAAAAATCTTTTTCAATTTGTGCCCAATGCATCTCACTTTGGGTTAAAGTTCTGGATGCATAGGCTACTGGTATGCCTTATTGAAGACATGCTGCATCAAGACCATACTTAGAAGCATCACTTGAAATAATTGCTGGTTTATGAACATCATAATATCTCAATGTGGGTGGACTAGCGATTTTTCCATTTCAGAATGTTAAATGTTCTTTGGTGTTATTTTAACCAGGACCAGTTTACATTTTTGTATATCAGCTCTCATAATGGTGATGAAAGCACACTCAGGTCAGGGATGAACTTTCCTAAATAGTTGACCATACCTAGAAAACATTGCAAAGATGTGACACTGTCTGGAACTGGCATCTCAAGAATTGCCACTTGCTTAGACAGATCTGGTTGTAAGCCAGAACTGGTAAACAAATGACTTACATAAGTAACTTCTTTCAGCTTGAATTTACATTTCTGAGGAATCAGTTTAAGATTGACTTCACGAGCATGGTCTAGAACTTTCTTGAGGTTTCTAACATGTTCGTCTTCACCATTGCCCCTACAATAATATCGTCTACTATGATAGCACATGGATAACCTGAACATAATTTGTTCCATTGCATGTTGAAAGACTTTCCTGGCTGAATTTATCCCAAATGGTATTCTCAAGAATCTGTATCTACCAAATGGTGTCCTGAAAGTAATTAACAATGAAGATTTGTGATCCAGTGTGAAATTTGCCAAAATGAACTTTTTTCACCTAAGACTGAAAAAATAGTGGCATTTGGCATTAGAGCTGCTACATATTCTACTGTGCACATTGGATGATGAGGGTGTTTATGCATTTTGTTTAAATCTCTGGGATCAATACATATTTGAATATCATCTGAGCTTTTCTTAAAGATACCCATTCAGTTGGTTCTTTTACTGGAGGTAAAACACACAAATTCATCATTTTGTCAAGTTTCGCTTTCCATTTGCTCTACATTGCCACTAGAACCTTCCTTGCTGATCTGACACCTGGACTTACTTCATGGTTTAACTTCATGAAATACCTGACCGGTAATTTGCCAAGCTTGTCTTTGAAAATATCAGCATATTCATGAAAACATTCTGTGTAAAACTATAGTGGTTTTTCAGACTTATATGGTGGATCTTCCTACTAAATGAAATCAGTCCCATTCTCAAACTATCTTCGAGGCCTAACAATGACTGCACACATCTTTTGACTATGTAAAACTGCAAGTCATAGCTGTTCCCAGCAGAATGACTTGTGAGAACTACTGCACCATCAGTTTGTCTCTTCATCACCATAAGAAACAAGTTTTACACACTTTGCTAAATCAAGATTCTCACCAGCTTTTATTTGGCAAACATTTGTGCTGATATAACAT
The DNA here is from genome assembly GCF_019279795.1 of Protopterus annectens. Classification (NCBI taxonomy): domain Eukaryota; kingdom Metazoa; phylum Chordata; order Ceratodontiformes; family Protopteridae; genus Protopterus; species Protopterus annectens. The sequence goes on from NC_056748.1 coordinate 225,238,978, forward strand.
TGTGCATGGACCCAGTGTCTACTTTAAGCTCTAATGTTTTTCAATTAATCCAAACAGTACAAAATATTTCACTCTTTGCTGCCAGACGACCGATTGACTTTACTGCATTAATTGTTTCATCGATCACAGGGACACCATCAGCATAAAAACTTTGCTCACGGCTTTCTGTCAGGTCTAAGTGCTTCTTTTGATGTCTCTTTTAATAAAAGTATTTGCCACTTTATGCTTACAAAGCCTTTTGAAATTATTCCACTTTTTACATTTGTGACATTGCTGACCAAAAGCTAAGCACTTGTTTGTTTAGGTTCATGGTTTCCTCCACAATTATGACAGTGAACAATAAGGTTTGGTGTTGTGGCCACATTCAGTTATATTTAGAGTTGGGTGTTGCCACGTCCTTTGGCTTATATTGCTTTTTCATCCTAGCTTCATTTCATACACTATCAACATTCACACTGGTAGATACTGTATGCATGCTTTTCTCACTCATAAGCATATTTGTGTGCTTCTCTGTAAGCTCATATATTTGACAAATCTCTACGGTTTTGCTCAACATTAAATTACTATCTCGAAGCAAAATCTTTCTTACTGCCACATTAACACCACACACAAGTCTATATTTTATCAGCTCATCTCTCAAATCACCAGATCTACACATTTTTAGCTTTATTTCTCAAGTCAGTAATATATGCTGCTATAGTTTCACCAGGCTTTTGATTTCTTGTTAACATGTGCCTTTCCATTGTAATGTTAGTTTGAGGTTACACATTTCTCTAAATTTACATTTTAAGCACTCAGGGTCTTCTTGCTTTTCAGCCTGTATCACAGTATGGCAGTTTTCCCCCTCCCCTCTATACACAGAAGGTGCATACACAAATAAACATTCTCTCTCTATGGCTTCCAATCCTGCTAAATTAAGAAGTATGGTGGCCTTTGTACGTGCATCTTTATCAGAAAAAGCAGCCTGTATGAAAATATCATATTCTTGTTCAAACACTTTCCAGTTTTCAGCAATATTATTATCACACACCAGCAGTTCAGGTCTGTGAAATCCCACTGCCACAGCAACAATATATGTTTAACCATAAACATAAACCAGGTACTTGTAATTATGTTCAAATGCACAACAAACACTTTGAAAAGGCTTCATTTTGACACTGCAAACACTGCAAACATTCCAGAAACTTTGGACACTTCGAATAACTTTAATTAATGTGAAAAAGTACTACATTGTAAAGTTTTAGCCCTTTCATACATTTTAATACTTCAGAAATTGTTTTGAACACTTTCGTATTATTTTGAATACTTTTATCAGAATGTTGCAATTTCAGATATTTTTTTTTATTTTTATTTTTACATTTGTTTACCAGAAAACTTGGAATGAGGCCAATTTTCAGGGGAGGCCCTGGGAGAAATAGTCCAGACGCATGTCTTTGTAACATGGGAGGAAACCGGAGAATCCAGAGGAAACTCACATGAAAGCAGGGAAGACAGGCAGACTCTGCACAGAAGGCACTCCAGCTGAGAATCGAACAGGAGAACCTTTTGGTGTGAGGTGACAATGCTATTGCTGCACCACTGCTCCATCCAATTTCTTTTATCTCTGTAATTATTTCAAATGTTTTGAATGTTTCCACATACATTCGATGACTGAAAAATCATTTAAGCAAGTTTAAGTACCTTTGACTAATGGCTGACCTGTTTGCTAGTTCACTCTGGTATATTTCTCCTCTTTTCACTGCATGCCTCATGGCTTGTGTGTTGCTTCAACTTCAGATCCCATTCTGGCACCATGTCATTTTAGACATGCCTTTTCTGACACCATGTTGCTTGTCTCACACATTCAAAAGAAACGATGAAGCGGTGTATGAGTTCAAGATATTTATTTTACATAACCATTGTCGGGAACTGTAATTAGAACTTGTATTTAAGCTAACGGATTCACTCATTACATCAAACACACTCATGTGCATCTCCACTCATGACTGAATTCATTTTGGCTGACTGTACAAAATGGCACTGTCCCTGCCGTGCTCGGTAACTTTATACACATGCTGAGTGCTACCGTGGCTGGTAAAGTACAACATGCACAGTGATCTACAGAAAAATCTTTGACGGCCATTTTTTATATATTGGTCTTCCAAGGAAAAGAGTCTGATATAAATATAATTTTGAAAGCAAATTTTTGGAATAAATTAAAAAATGTAATTAAAAATAAATGTTGGCATTTTAAAGAGAAAGTTAAGTCTGCTGCATCGTTCCACTAGAAATACATGTCACATTACTGTCTCTCTCTTGATCTATGCATTTGCTGCTTTCCTCTAACTTTTCAAGCTCATAGATTTGCTACCCTTTCAGTTGTTTAAAGTCTTACACTAGAGGATGTGCCCATTTGCATGCCATCACAATGGATGTGGGCAATACTATATAATAATAGAAAGTCCTCTGAAGCTGATCATAGAAATTTACTAGTCTTTTGGCCTTGAGAGCTCCTATTATTATTTTAAATGCTTAAATTTGCGAACGCTGTTTCGTCAAATGTAATTATGTGAAATGGCAAAATGCCAAAAGCACGGAACAGCGATTTTGTTTTTCCTAGGGAAAAAACATCTCTGGGCCATTTTCAGGGCTTTGCCATTTCCTCCACTGTGGTGCAATCTCGGAGTTGGTATATTTAAGTAGGTGGGTATGGGGGATTTTTTTTTTTTTTTTTTTTTAACGGAACAGCAATTTTTTTCCTAGGAAAAAAATCGCTGATCCGTGTGTTCGACATTTTGAATTTTCAGGTATTGTGGGTCGATTATATAGCATTTATTAATATAATATAGACCCGGCCCTGAGGCTCTTACAAGCCTAGCCAAGAATTTAGCCCATGTTCTGACAAGTCAGCACTAGATGCCCCTGTCCAGCAGGGACACAGGTGGAATTCCAGGGGTGTTTTTTCTGTTCCCCCATCCAGTTATCCAGGTTGCACTTAAAAAGGGTTAATGAGGTACTCTGCTTGGCATGGAGATGGAGTCTATTCCACAGAAGGGTGAGTCACTGGGATACAAATCTGTCTCGACAAGTCCTATTGATGTCACAGACGAGGTTGAGGTCACATGTGTGGGTTACTCAAGTGGAGCTTGACTAATGGATATGCAGCAGTCCCAACAAGTAGGTGTCTGAGATTGCTTTGAATGCCAGACAAAGGTCACCTCTGAGCAGTCTGTATCAGACTGAGTAGAGGGGCAGGGTCATTAGCCTATCTTTGTAGGGTAGATGTTTGAGGTCCTGGATTCTCCTGGTGAGGAATCTCTGTGATCTCTCCAGCTGCTGCATATGCTATGTGAGGTACATACCAAAAGGGGCACTGTACTCAATAATGGGTCTTATAAGGTAAGAATACAGGGATGTTATGAACACCTTGTCCCTGGATGAGATACCCTTACTTATGAGGTGGGCCACGTAGAAAGCTTTCCATTCAATGAAGGTAATGTGGTGGTCAAAAGTCAGCCTGCTATGAACCTGGGTGCCCAAGTCCCTCACGACCAATTGCATGATTACGACTTTGTTATTAATTTGATAATTTGTGGGGAAGTCACTCTCCCTAAAGGGGATGGTGATGCATTTTTTTGGCATTCATTTTGAGGCCATGTGTCTGGCACAAGCCATTTGTTTGGGTGAGGTCTTGGGGGATGTCCACATCACTAGGAGAATTGATTACAGCATCCAGCTTGCAGTCATCTGCAGACTTGGTCAGCCATAGTCCACTGCTTTTTGCCTGCACCTCAGAAAAGCATTTCCCAAACAACAGAAGCCACAAGACTGATTCCTGGAGTACACTCCTCATTACGGGTCTACTGCTTGAGGTGGCTTCCCCTACTTTGACTATGTGGGTTCTGTCAGTGAGCCAGTTTGCTACCCATCTGGTAACATACCGATTGATGCCTAGTTGAAACAGTTAATCTATTATACCTGAGTGGGGAATAGTATTGAAGGCTTTGGCCAGCTCAAGGTAGGCAGTGTGCACCATCTTCCCCTCATCCATGGCTTTGGTGACTGTCTCAAAGAAGTTGACCAAATTTAACAGGCATAACCTCCCTTTGATGAAACCAAACTGTATGGGATCGAGTGTTTTAAGACTGCCAATGTCCTTGTTAATGAGGTCTATAATAATCTGCTCCATGGCCTTGCATATCAGGCTAGTTAGGCTGGGGGGTCTTTAATTTCCTGGATCAGTGGACGCTCCACCTTTGTGCCAAAGGATAACAGTGGCTATCAACTGGGATGATGCCAGTATTCAGGCTTTGCTTGAATAGGGTGCCTAATGATGCTGCAAGTTCCTGCCTGAGTTCATACAGGATGCAGCCTGAGATGATATCAGGTCCCATGGAGGCTGCATTTTTTTGCCTGTGAGAGGGCAGTGATGAGTTGCTCCCTAAAGGTAAGGGGAGGGGGGCAGGTGCTGGTAATGCCCTGATTTACTGATAGGGAACAGAGGGGGGAAGTTTTCACTGAACCTGTCTGCCAGCAGGTTGGCTATATCTATGGCGTTTGTGTATGTGGTGTCCTTGACCACCAGTTCTGAGCATATGTGAGGGCTTACTTTCAGATTGCTGGCATATGTGAAGAAGGCCTTATGATTGTCTTTAGTAGATGTGGCCAGTTTAGACTCAAAGTTTGCTTTGGAGGATTTCACTAGTCCTCTTACTTGTTTGTTCAGGCTAAGGAGAGATTGCTTTCAATTAGGCACCTGCTCCTTATTGGTCCTGGACAGCAATGTTTTTCCTTTTATTATAGAGTTTATTTACTGCAGATGTCCACCAGACAGGTTTACTCTTTCTTGAGGAGGATGATTTTGTCCTGTCTGGTATTTCTGATTTCAGGCATCCACATAAATGGTCGTATAGTACTTTAGTGTAGGTTTGGATATATGTGCCAGTTCCTCTGGAGGGAGAGGAGGCTGTGAAGCTGTTTATACCTTCCCTCAGGAGGTTGTAATCAGCTTTGGATACTTTTTTTCACCCTAGCTGGGGGGGGGGGGGGTCAGGGGATGTGATCACACATGATTTACAGGAGAAGCTAAATTATTTCACTTGAGAATAGAATTGACTGAAGCCAGGGGTGTTCCAGTTCTGTCAAGGCTGCAAGCCTCCAGAGGCCATGGGATTGTAGATATTCTGTGGTGCATTTTACAGATTTTGTTACAACCTTTTGATCTACATAAGGGATACAACTCATAACTAAGCTTCCGATTAACATTTTGTTTTTATGTTCACATTTTGGATTAATATAGTGTTTATTGTATTTTGTAATGTGGAACAGAGCATACATAATACTCAGCAAAGAAGACAACCAGGGTTACAGCAGATGCAAAACTACCTTGCCAGATAAGTGCCAATAAATGACAGAATGCTGATTTTGCCAAAACTTTTATCTTCATTCATTCATTTACCAGATAGGTAGGCTGATACAAGGACCCATTTCAGTTAGGTTAAAATATATAAATAAAGGCACTTTAGAATGTCACTGGACAAAAGGAGACAGAAACTGAAATGCATCACACATCACTTAACTGTTATACCAGTGATACTTCCTTCTTCCATCACCTAACTGTTATACCAGTGATACTTTCTTCTTCCATCACCTAACTATTATACCATTGGTACTTCCTTCTTCCATCACCTAACTGTTATACCAGTGATACTTCCTTCTTCCATCACTTAACTGTTATACCAGTGATACTTTCTTCTTCCATCACTTAACTGTTATACCAGTGATACTTCTTTCTTCCATCACCTAACTGTTATACCAGTGATACTTCCTTCTTCCTTTTCTTTCAGCTCCTCCTGTTAGGGGATGCCACAGTGGAGCATTTGTTTCCTTTTCTTCCTGTCCTCTGCATCATGGTCTGTCACACCAACTACCTGGCAGCTCCATTATTAGCATCCTTCTCCCACGATATACCCAGCATCCCTCCTCAGCACATGTCCAAACCAACGCAATCTTGCCTCTCTGGCTTTGTCTCTAAACCATCCAACCTGAGCTGATCCTCTAATATACTGATTTCTAATTCTGTCCATCCTCATCACACTTAATGCAAATCTTGACATCTTTAACTCTGCCACCTGCAGCTCTGACTCCTGTCTTTTCATCAGTGCCATCGTCTCCATCACATATAGCATAGCTGGTCTCACTACTATCTTGTAGACCTTCCCTTTCACTCTTACTGATACCCATCCTTCACAAATCACTCCTGAAACTCTACTCCACCCTGCCTGCACTCTCTTCTTCACCTTTTTTCCAGAATCACCATTACTCTGAACTGTTGATCCCAAGTATTTAAATTCATCCACTTTCAACAGCTCTACTCTGCATTCTCACCATTCCTCTGTCCTCCCTCTCATTTACACACTTATATTCTGTCTTAGTCCTGCTGACCTTAATTCCTCTCCTCTCTACAGCATCCTCTCTACAGCATATATCCATCTCCCCAGGATGTCCTCAACCTGTCCCTACTCTCACTACAAATCACAATGTCATCCACAAACTTCATAGTCCACAGGGACTCCTGTCTGATCTTGTCTGTCAACTGTCCATCACCATTGCAAATAAGTAAGGGCTCATAGCTGATCCTTGATGAAATCCCACCTCCACCTTGAATGCATCCGTCACTCCTACCGCAGACCTCACCACTGTCACACTGCCCTCATACATATCGTTCCTCATACAATATCACAACTTCACTCTCTAGGCACCTTGTCATATGCTTTCTCTAAGTCCGCAGAGACACAATGCAACTCCTTCTGACCTTCTCTATACTTCTCCATCAAAACCTTCAGAGCCAACATCGCATCTGTAGTGCTCTTTCCTGGTATGAAACCATACTGCTGCTCACTAATCATCACCTCACTTAACTTAGCTTTCACTACTCATTCCCATATCTTCATGCTGTGGCCAATCAAGTTTTATCCCTCTGTAGTTACTGCAGCTCTGCACATCACCCTTATTCTTAAAAATATATCAATACACTTCTTCTCCACTCCTCAGGCATACTCTCACTTTCCAAGATTCCATTATACAATCTGGTTAAAAACCCCACTGCTATCTCTCCTAAACACCTCCCTGCTTCTACAGGTATGTCATCTGGGCCAGCAGTCTTTTCATTTTTCATCCTCTTCATAGCTGTCCTTACTTCCTCCATTGCACTTCCTGATTCACTATCCCCACATCATCCAACCTTCTCTCTCTTTCATTTTCTTCATTCATCAGGCCCTTAAAGTACTCTTTCCATCTGCTCAACACACTTGCCTCACTTGTAAGTAAATTTCCCTCATCATTCTTTATCACCCTAACCTGCTGCACATCTTTCCCAGCTTGGTTCCTCTATCTAGCCAGTCTGTAAAGGCCATTTCTCCCTCCTTAGTGTCCAACCTTTCATACAACTTGCCATATGCCTTATTCTTAGCCTTTGCCACCTCTCTCTTCACCATATACCTCATCTCCATGTAATCCTTTCTGCTTTCTTCATCCCTCTGACGGGTTCTTATTACTTGATTGAAAGTTTAGGTTAGCGAATACCTAAATGTTGATCTGAAAAGCAAAAAAAAATGAAAATGGCAGATTTAATGTAGGGGAAGAATTCCCTTGGCCATTATGTGGATTTTACCCCTTTCCCCACTGTAGAGCAATCTCAGAGTTGGTATATTTAGTTGGGGGGTGTGGAGGCAAAGCCCCCATTTTATTTTGGTTTAAATTTTTTTTGAAGGCCAAGGGAATTAATTCCCTAAATTAATTTGATTGTTTGCTGTTTTAATTTTTTGATATTACCAGATTGATGTTTAGATATTCGCTAATCTAAACATTTGATCAGGTAATATCGATGCTCTCTGACAATCCCACTTCTTCACCAAACTCTTCCTCTGTATACTCTCCTGTACTTCCTCATTTCACCACCAGGTCTCTTTGTCCGCCTTCCTCTGTCCAGATGTCATACCAAGCACCTTTCTAGCTGTCTCTCTTAACACCTCTGCTGTGGATCCCTATCTGGTAGCTCTTCCCTGAATTCCACCTAACAGTTATCCTTTTTCAACTTCCACCATTTGATCATTGGTGCTTTTTCACTCTCCTCCTCTTCTTGATCGCCAACATCATCGTACAGACCACCATGCTATGTTGCCTAACTACACTTTCCACCATCATCAATTTGCAGTCTCCAATCTCTTTCAGACTGGCCCACCTGCATAGGATATAATCCATCCGTATGCATCTTCCTCCACTCTTATATGGCACCCTATGCTCCTCCCACTTCTTAAAATACATATTCACCTCAGCCATGTCCATCCTTTTCACAAAATCCACTACCATCTGATCCACTGAATCATATTGTAATATACTGGTGATACTTCCATGGTAGTAAAACTCTAATCAAGTCAATAGAAAAGCATCTTGTTAAGACAACAATACCCTGGAGTACAATAACTGCAGAACAATAATCTGCTAATGTGTCTGCACTTCACGTCTTTAACAAGTGACTCATTTCATGCAGCTTTTTATTTTTAAAAGGCTGTGCTGTCAAGTAGCAATGACATTCCTGTTGAAACTTACTGCTAAGTATACAACTTGAGTATCCTCAACTCATTGTGCTTCAGCAAGCTCTAATTCAACTGTAAACCAGCCTCCTCCAGTCAGCTCTAGTTATTTATTATTTGTTGACCTGGAAAGTCCGACTAGGACAGAGCCTATTTTCAGCAAAGCCCTAGTTGGAGTGCTTTTTTCATTGTGTTCGGACTTTTTAACACTTGACCTGTCTGCTCATTTTTGTAGTTTTTCACAGTAGAGGCCTCCATGACAGGTCCAGTGATATGCCATACTGTGCAGTTCTCATGGCAGGTGTTTGGGAGGCTATATTTGGTGTAGGGGCAGCCTAAAGGGAAACATACAGTGTCAATTTGTCTTGTGACTGTGACTCACTTTGCATGTTGTCTTCATTGTCAGACCCTGGCAAGGGACAGACATCTGCCTGTTGTTCACTATATCAGTAGTTTGTCTGGTGGGAAAAGAAAGCATAAATTAATGGTGTGATAATGCCCACAACAAAATAACACATGTCTTATGATGTACATGCAAATGAGAGCTAGATTTCTGCAGACAAACATGAAACATTTGTCTGTCTATGGTAGTAGTACCCTGATTCTGTAGCCCCATGTAACTATAAAGCATATAGGCAGTGGGTAGTCCAACCTCATTGACAGTGCTTTTATCACAGTTGCCATATGCCTCCTGCTGTGCGTGTACCAACCGGACTGGTCACCATTAGAGATACATGACATGCAACCACTGGCAGACCCTAGGTTCACACCTTCAGGTATGATGCCTGCCCCCTCATCATCATTATGTATGGTTGTCAGGAATGAGTCTTTCTCAGTGAGCATTTGTCTTGATAGAGAGCTGTCCCCTATCACTGCCCATTCTGTGACTAAGTTACATGCTTTCTGCGAGGCCCATCTTTTCATGTAATTTATATGCTTTTGATATTAATTCATGTACCGGTTCCTGTCAACCACAGTATTAACATGATGCACTGCTCCTTCTCACTCATAATCTCATACAAGCTGGCAGATAGCTCCTCCAAAAACACATTCTGACTATGCAAATTGTATGCATGTAGCAAGACATCATTTTCTGCAGGGCTGAACTTGTCCAACCTATTCTATCCACTGTCTTTGAGCGGCATGTGTACACCTAGGGAACAAGACAAAGTAGTATTAGTAAAGCAGTGTGGGTGCACAGAGGCAGCGATGACACAGTAACAGTTGGATGACACAATAGGACATTGATGTGCTACCCTGGGGGGATGAGTTCACTCAGAACTACATATGTTCTGGACACAGTGGTCTTCCAGCATGTATTGTGTATAGAGGTGACTCAGGTATATACTGCATAGGAATCCACTGTGAGATGTACTGTATGAGGGTGTCCCTAATGTCATATGTGATGGCAAACAAACACATGGATGTGATGGTGGGCTAGGCCAAGATGCTTTGGCTAACATGTTTAAATGTCCCTTACAGTTTTAGCTGTGGCAGGGGTTGAGTATGTGGGATGTGGGGTTGCCCACAGTTGTGAGCTGGTGTCTTTTCCAGGGCAGCATGTTCAGTAATTATGCAGATGTTAATCAGCTTTTATATTTAAAATTGCCAAGTTTCAAGCATGGGCACAGAGGATGGCATGAGGGGGCCCATGTCAACTCATTGCTTAGAGCATGACTGAAAGTATTAATACTGAATGAAAAATGCTGAAATGTGAAAATGATGAAACATTACAAGACAGAACTCAAAATACCTACTAAAGGCATGCATGTACTACACACATACACTGTATTAATATGTGCTTAATCAACAAACAGTATTACCACCCCCCCCCCCCGTTAGAATGTGGAAATAAGTGCTAGCATGGCTCCTTTAAGGGGAGCTCATGTACTGGCATAGTTATTTCTGATTTTATCATTTTGACATTTCAGTATTTCACCATTTCAACATTGTACATTCAGAATTATGACTACAGCATATTGTTTTTCATTAAGGTGACATGGACAGCCATGATCCTATAAAAGCAGCTAATGGCAGCCTGTATAGGGGTGTTTGGTCTGTGCGAGAAGACTGCCATCTCTTTTTGGGGTTCTAAGTGTTAGGTTCACAGTTCTAGTAGGGTAAAGCTGTAGGTGAAAATTGTGGACATGACTAATACTGAACACTGTTCATAACAAATTACCGTATTAATACTGCTATAGGAGAAATTCAACAGTGAGATAGTCATATCTGTGTGGCTCTGCTAATTTATTTCTTTCCACAGTTACATAGAACAATGAGTGCCTTTTGTCAATTATCTCCTTTGAAGCTACCTCTGTGATGCCAGACCACTGATTCAAGCTGCAATTAAAGCTGCTGAAATGAGTTTGTAGCTTAATTTCATTGATGGGTAATTTGGCATGCAAAATTAGGAATCAGCCACAATAGTCACTAGAGAATATTAGTTTTCACTATGTTTAATGAGGACAGACTCTGCCTCTGTCTTTGAACTGCTTTGTTTCACAGAAGTGCATCTATGGCATAAAGTAACTATAATCTGCTGGAGTCATCAGAATGCTATGCACTTGTGTATGAAAGCTGAGTATGACCATGTAAATGTGCATTGCACAACTATGGGGCATTGAGATGTACCTCTCATGACTCAAAGACTCAAGAAAGATATGAATCTTTGGATGTCATCTTGTTTTGCTCTACATTCAGTTGTTGATGTTAATCTCCACAGAGAGTATGCCTGTCTGGTGTGTGAAGATAAGCAAAATAATGCTCTATTTCCTGGACAGCCAGTTCAGGGATCTGCTTATGAGAACAGATGCAGTTCCTTTCAGGAAGGTAGGTGTCTGGTACAAACTGGAGGACCTCCCTGTCCACATAGCAGTAAGCAGTGCATGAATTTTTGCAAAGCCATGTTACCATCACTTTGAGGATACTTTTGCAGAGCAAGGAGTCATTAGACAAGGATACCACTAGTGTAGTAAGTATACCCCATGCTTGCTGTGTACAGTAGTGCCTTTAATGAGTGTTTTTGCTATATGTAACAGGTATCTTCATGATATTTCATTTAAATTTACTCTGACAGATGGGAGGATATTTCAGCATGGCTGATGTGGGTGATTGTGCATTGTGTGCTGTGAGTGGCAACTGTTGTGTCATAGGACTATGTTATTTTGTTGACTGGGGAACAGATCTGTGACACAGGGGTATTTTGATCACTATTTCATGTTTCTGTGTCATTGCATGCATGTTTACTGAGGCTGTGTCTGCCTCAGTGCCTAACAGCATTCCTTTAACTGCATCTCCTCCTTTGTATATAACTGTGGTGGTGGAATTGGTTGTCCTACACTATGGCAATGTGACAGATTATTGATTCTTTCTACATGGTGCAGTAGTTCTTTTTAGGGGTGTGGGACTCAGTGTAGTCATCTGCTTGTTTGTATATCTGTGGAGATGTAGTTTTGGACTTTCATCTATGTTTCAGTGAAACCTTATATGATGCATGCTAGCTTGTATAGCCTTTTCATCTTTCTGATTAGACAGATCATGATGAAAATACTACTAGTTGTTGCAGAATGCACCATGGATTATAGGTTCATTGTGGTAATTGGCACCCTATGTTGTCTCCTGCATTATATCTGATTTACACCCTCTGGATACTCTTTACTAATGTTATGCTTTCCATTTTGTCACCCTTCTGCAGGCCACCATGGTCCATTAGTACTGCAGATGCACCAGCTTCAGTCCACTGTCTACCATTCTGAAGGTACTTAAACTGGTGGGTCTGCCTCATCAGTAGAGGGTTCTAGACCATCGCAGGCATGAGTCCTCCTCTTTTGTCAGCCCTTGCTGTACTGAAACTAGAGTATCATTTACAGTCTGAATTTGTCTGGACAATGGCCCAATGGGTTTTCATACACCAATGCTTTTAGCAGTAGGTAGCAGACTATCAAGGCTGGATGGTCAATGTCATAAGGCCAAGAGCAGTGAGTGTGACCCATGCTACTGAACATGCAGACCCAGAACCACCACGTATTGGGTCCAAGTAAAGTCCACCTAAGCCAGTTATTAACTGGAATTATGTCTGTATCTCATCTTATCTCTAGCACTCATCTTCCATTTGCTTATCTTTATATGTATCTTCCATGCCCCTCATTGTGTCTGCACATTTGCCATGTTTGCTCATGGTGCTCAGTGTCCCTGTATGCCCCTGCTACCTACTGTCACCCTCTATTCCCCTTCTCTTTGCTTCTTCTTCATCTGCTCATCTGTTTCCTCTCTTTATGCATAAATGAGGTCCTTTTTGTAAAAAAAACAGTCATAATTCCCCCGTCCCTTTACCGTATAGTTTTCCTGCTGTGTGTTTCTTAGCTTGCTGTATTACCAGTCTTACTTTCCTGTACTCCCATTTCCATCAACTTTAACAAACCAATAATGTGTATAGTTTAATAAAATCTCTCAACTGTGTCTTTACATTCAAGTACATTTGTTTAAAAAAGTCACACAATAAGTAGCAACAGTTCTTTCAAAATTCAAAAAATAAGTTGAAATATATTTTAAATAGTTCTGTAACAAAAGAAATGATGCCAGTCTTCCCCTCCAAAAAAACAAAAAAGGGAATCATGCAACACACACCACCAGTTGCCCTACAAATAACATGTTAGTGCAACAGTCTTGAGGGATATGCAAGTAACCTGTCCAGATGAATATCCTTGCAGACAGTCAAATGTTAATTCTAACCATTTTTATTTGGTTAAGCAGGTATAAAATGGAGAAGTCTTTATACAAAATATTAAAAATACAGAGCTCAATAAAAATATTTTTGGAAAAGAAACAAGTCCAAGATAATTAAATAATGCAACGCAAAGTAGAATAGCTACCCCATTTCCAAGCACCATGAGTACATGTCTATGGTTAGACCGAAAAGAACTGTACACATCTCTGACAGATAACCAAATATGGAATACTATAACTGGACAATTGCAGCATAAAACAAACATTTTATGACTTAACATTTTGTATTTGATTTTATGAAAAGCAGTACAGGTCTGTTATACAATACTTATAAATATCTCATGCATATATCTGAATCAACAGTTCTGCCTTTATTGCCTCAACCCTACAACAGTTTCCAGAATCCATCCAATTATTTCTCAACAAAAATAAGAACCCTTCTGCAAATGCATTGAATGCTGGTACGCTGAGTATTCTGAATACATAAGGATAGATGAGAGGCGATTCTGGCATCTCTAAGTAGTATCTGCCATTTCGCACCTGCTGATTCTTTCACAGGCTTACAAAAATGTTGCAGAAGTCTTTTAATAACACAGTAGTCAAAGTAGAATGTCCTCTGTGTCCAAAAAGGGAAAGTGCTCTGCTCACATCCAACAATTGTATAAATGAAAAACATTCATTGCAAGAGATTTTAGGAAACATGAAAAAGATAGTTACTACAGAACTGAAACTAATCTACTACTCTACATAATTTTATGCAATTTCCAGAAATAACATAAAATCCTTTTTGTATCTTCATGATATGAATGAAAGAGAGTCTAAAAGTGTCATTCACATTCTAACTTCTATATAAAAAAAAAAACTGTCAACGAGTCTGGTTTCAAATAATTTGTTCCATACAGAGTATTACTAAGAGAGTTTCCATTGCTGTCTAGGATGCCAGTGTCATTACTGAAGTCGACTAAAGCAGTACGTAAAAAGTGAACACAGTACTGTGGCATTATGGTGAGTGTAGCCTTACCATGTTCATTTCCAGTGAAGTATAACAATTCTGCTTTGGTATTTCAACTTCTCAAGAAAAAAATATGATTGCAATGCAGGGAGGTTATTAAGAAGACTATCAATTGCAGGAGGCAAGATAGCAATTTTGTTGGAATGTATCCCCCTCAAAGTACCTCAAACTCAGTTCCATAGAAATCACAAATTTCTTCAGGTCAGGTATCTTTGTAACTAATGCAGGGAAAAAGATGAACATTTTAAGAACAAACACTGCCACATCACGCATTAGTCACAATCTCAGTTTTTGATAGCAGTATAGATAGTGTGTGCTATGCAGTTTCATTCTGGTATAGACCATAAATGTCTTGCTGTAGTTCACAAAGGTATTAACAGCACAATACACTGCTACTGCACGCCGTAACAAAGTATACTTGTCAAAGTCTGATACAGTCTGTTAATTGTAGGCATCTGCAGCTTAATCGGGTCTTTGTATATAAATGTGAACCACATGCATTCTTTAATGCTGAACTGATATCCCATAGCAATGCAATCAGGCAATGTCTATTTGTCTGACAAAAAAATGCTGCCCATAAACTGAATCAAGAATAAAGAGTTGAAACTCCATCTTTTTTTGTCATTCTCCAATACATAAAATCCACCTATACCACTGAAGACTTCAATCCCCAATTCTGTAGTTTAAGGCAAGAAAAATAATCACAACAAACAAGAAAGTGCTATCAACTTATTATCATTTGAAAAAGTAATGCTGACATCGGTTTCTTTTGGGGATATAAAGAATGTTCATACAAAACAAACCCATTTACAATGTTGATTGAACCATGTTGCTAAAATCTGGGTTTCGGTGCTGCAACAGCATAAATTACCTTTTAGCAAAGTTTTCAAAGTATGACATAAAGTGTGACAGAGAACTACTGTTGTCTTTTTATTTTAAAGTTCACTCATCTCAATCATAATTTTGACACACTTCTGTCATAGTAGAAACTAAGATATGTAGCTTTTTTTTCAAAGTTTCATTTGTATTGTCTACTTGTTGCATCTGACAAAACTGGTATAGTAAATTATTATTATAAAATATTGACTGGTCATAAGATCATAGGAGGTTACTAGGCTATCAGTCTAGAGGTCATTGCAAGCCTAGCCATTTCGTCTTAATATAATACCATAGATACTCTAGTCAATACCCAGGACTGTATTTATTAATGGCTGCCCATGTCCAGGAGAGTTGTGGACACTGTTCCTGTAAGAATTTACAGTGCCCCATCCACTCATCCAGGTTCCTTTTGGAAAGTGTCACTGTTCAAAAGGAACCTGGATGAATGATTGGGCACTGTAAATTCTTACCAGGGATACTGCCCACAACCCTCCTTGACATGGGCAGTCTTTAATAAAAACAGTCCTGGGTATTGACTAGAGTATCTATGGTATTGCATTTGGGATAAAATGGCTAGGCTTGAAATGACCTCCTGGCTGATAGCCTAGTTACTTCCTATGATCCTATGACCAGTCAATATTTTATAATTTACTATACCAGTTTTGTCAGATGCAACAAGTAGAAAATACAAATCAAACTTTGGAAAAATAAATAGTCATTGCTCAAATACGTTGCAGGTGTCTGCAAAGTTCTGGAATAAGCATAGCTAGGTAGTGATTCACAGAGGCCATTTGCATTAACACACAATGCACATGAATTAGAGTAAGCAAATTAAATATAATGAGATATAAATGTGAAATGATGTAAAGTGGCTTATGCTAATGAAGCCTAGTTGTGACTCATAGTCAAATGTTCATGCCATTCACACATTCTGTCAGATTCATGAAGTGAAAATTCCCGTGCAGGAGCAGTGTAGCTGCTCCTGGATAGAATATGGCCACCGAGCAATCCAGGAACGTGCCATATTGACATGCACGAGCGAGCTGACACTGTTCCTACACGGAAACCCATGCAGTGTGCTAATGACCTCATTTGCTGGTGAAAAACATGCAAATGAGGTAAAATAGTGATCCAAGAAGCAGGTAGATAGCCATGCAGGAACAGTATAAACTGTTGAAATGTATTTGGCTACAAGCCGAATACATTTCTGCAAAACTGAAAACGGAGCAATGACAGTTCCAATAAAAGCATGGACCCTCACTTGTAGGCATGCCAATGGCCAAATATATGGCCATTGGCATGTTAAACTGATTATTTCTCATCCGATCTCAGCTATTTAAGCATAGGGAAACACCGTGCAAATGGGATGGTTTTGGAAAATAAAAAAAATAAATGAGAAAGGTCCATTTAAGGGGAAAACTGTATTTTGACATTATAGTCAATGGCAAGCAAAATCAAAGCCATGTCAGGGAGCACTGGCTGCTAAAGGGGAAGGCTCTTGTGTAGTGCAGTAACTGTGGAATAAGGCAGTGGGGTATGTTAATAAGGGGATTTATACTGAATCACAAAATTCTTCTAAGTGTCACACTGCACCTAACCGTGTAGGTGCTCTAACACCACTGTGTAGACAGGAGGAGCAACTAACATGAAAAGGGGGTGTGTCATGCTTGCTGTACGCACATTGGAGCTTGATTAGCCAGGTTCGTGATTAGCTAAACACAGCTAAGTGAGGGGATGTGTCTGAGGCTGTAAACACTTATTCCATGAACTGAGGAGCATGTTTTCACCCAGGGGAGGGCCATTTTTTGCTGTTTACACTAGCTAAATGGGTCTGGGCAGCACCAGGGCTTAAACAGGAAGATTATAGGAAAGGAAAAAGGAAATAGCAGAACAAGGGAAATGCAGTACAAACAGAAATATGGGATACTGCAACACACAATGGGCCATTGAAAACACTCAATAATACAGCTGGCAGGTGGTTGCATAGCTGAAAATGGGAGGAGATGTAAAAAAATAAATAAAGGGCAACAGCACAATAAAGGAGAAATGAAGTAGAAATCACTAATATGGGACTCTTGCAGCTTACAATGGACCAGGCAAAGCACATAATAATACAGCTGGCAGGTGGCTGCATAGCTGAAAGTGGGAGGAGATGTAAGTAAACAATAATTACAAAAAAGGGCAATAGCAGAATAAAGGCAATCATGCATAAATTACGTGTAATGCCTCTAAAACTCACAGTGGCCAAATCAAAGCCATGAGTAATATAGGTGGCAGCTGGAATGTATCATAGTCAGCCAATCATACAGGCAGCATCTGCAGCACAACAGTATAAAGTATGGAAAAATCTTACAGTCTGTTTTTTCCCACAAACATTGCACCATTGGTGTATACATGTGGGGGAATTTTAACTGAAAAATGTTAGGGGGTGCTTTTGCTTTGATCCATCAGTATGTGCTAGAGGCTAAGTGTGGAGAGGAGGATAATGCTGACAACCACCACAGACCAAGGAGGAGGAGAAGAGTGTTCAGACCAAGGGTAAACTACCAGGGGATACATGATCTGGAGATAGTACAGTGCTGCAGGGTGGACAGAGACATATTTCAGCAAGTCACTGAGCTGTGCTGGCCTCAACTCAGAGCTAGAATCAACAGAGGGGAACCCATCCCAGTGGATACCAAGGTATCTGTAGCCATAAGAATTCTAGTTACAAGTACTTTCCAAAGACCTACTGGGGACATGATGGTGGTCTCACAGGCATCTGCATAAAGGGTACTCCATCAGTTCCTGGATGCCATGCTACCACATGCCGGTGAGCACATTTACTTTCCCAATACCTGTGAGGTGAGGACCAGCAATATGCATCTCTTCCATCATGTAGCAGAATACCCAGAGGTACTGGGTGCCATAGACTGCATGCACATCCACACCAAAGCAACACCCGGTGAACAGGGTAGGGTCTTCATAAACTGCAAGCGCTTCCCCTTCATCAACTGCCAGGTTGTGTGCAATGCCCAGGGCATTATCATGAATGTGTGTGCCGGCAGCCCTGGAAGCTATCATGACTCCCACATCTAGCATTCATCACAGCTGTACCAGGCATTTACCAGTGGGGGCATCCCATATGGCCATCTGGTGGGGGATGCTGGCTATGCACTGGAGCCGTGGATGATGACATCCATCAGAAATGCTCACCCCCACACAAGAGTGCCATAATGAGGCACACACACACAAACCAGGATCATTATAGAGCTTGTGTTTGGGATGCTCAAGTCACAGTTCCGCTACCTTGACATATCTGGTGGAGCCTTGCAATACTCTCCAGCCACATGTGCACACATGTTCATAGTATGTGCCATGCTACACAATATGATCCTGTGAAAACAGCTGCAGCAGGAACAGCATGGGGAAGGGCCACACAGCTCACCACCATTGCCAAGGTCCCCACAGTCACAGAGGGACTCACAGGAGGAGGCCCCTATGGCTGCTCCTGTAGGCAGACGGAGGCATGCTCAGTATGCTCAGGCCTTGGCAAAGAGGCAATGTATAGCACACACACTGACAATGTAGGGACCCCTCTCCCTGACTCACACACACAGTAAAATGGATGACACACATCACATTACTTGTAACTTACCATGTATAGGCAGTGTACTGTGTACATCCAACATAGGCAGCCCTCAAGCACTGTCCTCATAACTGCTGCAAGCACAGGGTAAGTCAGTCTTCTTAACAATAAATGAATGGAATAGTATGTTCTGCTAGCATATCTATAGTAATGCTGCATGCATGCAAGGGAATGGGGTGGCCTGCTGGGATAGCAGCACAGAACTGAGAGCTACGTTGGCCACCAGGAAATGTCTGGCCAATCCTGGCCTCCACACACTATGTAGTAATACACAAGATGGCAAATTCCACCGCAGTATAGGTGTTGGGACAAGTAAGTGGGGTGGTCATAGGTCACAGGCATGGATGTCAGGGTGGGGGTCCCATAACCACTACTCACACCCACACAGCAAGTCAGCTGTAGAAAACCACAGAGAAATGTCTGGAAAAGGCACACAAATGGCAGCAATGTGGAATTAACCCCCTATAGACTCACACGGTGATAGCACAGCAGGACCCACAGTTGCAGTAAGGCTATGAAGGGTAGAAGTCTGAAACTCAAATGTATGCCACTCCAATCTGACCTGGGTTCTATACTGATATGCCTCCAGTCCCCAAGACAGGGCACAATAGTATGGTAGATGGAACCAAAATGTAAAGCAAATACCAGCACAGTCTGTGCAAATCTGTACAGGGGACAGATGTGCCCCCTACCCCACACCCACATAAATGCAGTAACATATATGTTTGCATAGAAATAAAAGCATAGCACACATTCTCTGTAGCAATACACATGAAAACATGTTGCCTGTCCACAATATGCAGGGGTCGTCTTGTACTGCTATAGGTACAGTGTTGCTTTTGACAGGGCCATGTGCAAATTACTGCAGTGCCAACTGTTATGCATGTCAGTGATACCCACTGCTCTGCCACTGACATATCTGGAAGTCACAGTGCTATGTGGAATATGCTACACATATTACTGACATCTTAAATGATGTGTAGCAAAGGTACCAAGGCTTTTGTGAATATAAGTGCTGTGTGGTACTGCTGCTAGTGGTCATTCTCAACAATCCTTTTTCTTATGTTTACTTTTACAAATAATGGACATGCCTGCATAGTTGAATTAACTCTGTACCCACACCCATAATTCCCACCCACTGACAGCAAGATGTCTGGACAAGGGCAGAAAGAAAAGTGGAACAAAGGCACAATGATAGGCATCTATTGTAAGTATCGCCCTTACATACTGAGAAAGTTGGTAGGGTGAGGGGTTTATAGAAGTGGAAACTGTCTGAAGGTTATGTTTTAGGAAACAGTACTGTCTGTATTATTTTGTAACATCACACTTCAATTATATGTAACTAACTTGCCATAAAAACACAAGTTTACGTAGAAAGGGTGAAACCTCTTGCCAAACACCTGGACAACCTGCCAAAAAATGTACAATTCAGAGGTATACACACACAAGAATATGACATCTCAGGCTAGAAAG
This sequence comes from Protopterus annectens, assembly GCF_019279795.1. Lineage (NCBI taxonomy): Eukaryota > Metazoa > Chordata > Ceratodontiformes > Protopteridae > Protopterus > Protopterus annectens. The sequence continues at coordinate 225,259,268 of NC_056748.1, forward strand.
ATACCACACAAGGAGGAGAACCTCAGACAGTATATCACTGTATAAATTGTGAGTACCTACTAGATGGCTTTGTAAATATGTTTGACTCATATCTGTTATGTTCTGTCTGTGTTATCTGGAGCTTCTCTCCCCAGGCCACCACTGAAAATGGACATATATCTAGTTGGACTATCCCAGTCAACAAATGTAAAATAAATAAATAAAATAAATAAATCACCAGGTTGCTGGATTGTCCACACAGCTGTGTGTTATTACTACAATGGCTGTAGCTGCACCTCACAAATGGTCTTGTTGGGCAAGAATTTACATAGCTGCCCTCATAATATTGGTCTATGCATTATACAATTATTATTCCTCAGGTAAAGCACTGTGATGATCTGAGGATGTCTGGCACTAGGTAATGACATGCTATATTGCAGTTTCAGACTACAGATATGTCAGAAAATGTCTGCTAAATAAAACGAGTACCCTGAGGAAAGTCCTGTGTACACCTGAGAGGTATGGCTGTAGCATACAAAACCCTGGACTGGAGTATACCTATCTCTGGAATGGAGTCCCACCCTAACTATAGAAGTCACACTGGGCATGTTACTACACTTATAGAATCACAGGACATGTCGCAACCCACATAGGAATATATGACTGCATTGTGTATATGCGTCCTGTGGTGACCCCTAACCGGGAAAAGCCGAAAGACACAACAACAACAACAACATTGTGTATATGCGTCCATGCATACAGACAGCTATGTACATCTCAACTTTCTCCTCACACACACACATCAAACAGGATTACCCTCAGCTAGCTGTAGGTGGCCCATATGTCATATGTGATATATCTGCATCTGTTGTGTGTGATACACACACACACACACACACACACACACACACACACACACACACACACACATATATATATATATATATATATATATATATATATGAGCAACAGATAACAAATCAAGCATACACACATATAAATGTGGGGAACTGAGAGACAGACAGTGATACAGAGAGAGACACAGAGGGACACAGACAGAGTGAGTCACACACAATGATACCCAGAATGGCATAGTCCTGCTGTGGACAATGGCATACCAGTTGTAAAAAGTCACACATGCCAGCAAAAAAGGTGAGCCCCATTGTGTAACATTACTGAGGTTGAGTTTATAATATCACATCACCTGCCTGTGTGTGTGTGTGTGTGTGTGTGTGTGTGTGTGTGTGTGTGTGTGTGTGTGTGTGTGTGTGTGTGTGTCTCCATAGGTCCAAGTATCAGAAGTTATTTGGCCTGTGTAGGGGGGGTAGATGTAAGTGTAATGGGTCCTTTTCCATCTGACTTTGCATGCTGTTCCAGTTTCTGGTGCTCTGTCAGCTGTATATGTTTGTAGGGCCAGACTGAGACATGTTCCATACTACATTCAGGTGTCAGACTACACTGTGAATTGGGCCAGTATATGTAGGGGTACTATGTGAGTGACAAACATGTTGAGATGTTTTTGTTCACACAGTCCTTATACTGTGCTGTTCCTTTGGCTTACTGATATGTCACTGTGACTGTGGTTGAATTGGTTGTGGTTATGCACTTTCACACTGGTGTCTGTTTTTCAGTGCTGTGATATCCCTGTAATGCCTGATATATTTGCCAATACATGTGTAATTCTCCATAGTGGATTTGGGTTAGTGTTGTGTCAGTCTGACTGTAGTTTAGACAGCGCTTGGTGGCATACTTAGCAGATGAGTTTAGTTTCCCTAATGTGATGCATGTCCAGATATTTGTAGGACGTGATGTTGTGTATTTCTGACACATCAGTGGGCTGATGTGAGGATTTCAGTCATTAACTAGTGGGAAGTAATTTAGTGTTGGACTAGTGCAATTTCAGTCAATATATGTTAGGACAGACATGAGGGTGTTACTAGCAACTGTGTTAGCTTATCTACTCCACTATTTCAGATATGTCCCTATTCCCATGGCTTTCTCCCCCCCACTTTGTCAGGCCTGGCTCAGGTTCGTTGCATTAAGGGGTTCTGAGCCTACCTCGGGACTGTCAGGATTGTTGCAGTATGTGAAGGTCTATTGCTCATATTTCTGGTCTCTTTCACAGATGCATTATTTTCATATTTCTGGTAAATCACTGTGTGAATCTGAGGATTTCTGACAGTAAATGATGACATCAAACAAAGAAAAGAATCCACTCAGCCTTGCCAAAGTCCTATGAATCCAAAGTAGGCAGAACAAGAAAAAAGAAGGCAGGACACTGCTGCTGCTCAATGAAGCTTTTAATAAAAAACTTAAAAACAAGTTGGCAGGATAATCCAAGGTAGTCAAAATGCAGAACAAGTGAAAAAGGTTAGCGCTTTCGGGTTACACCCTTCATCAGACATCAAACACTGCATGTACAATCTTTTTAAAATAATACTCAACCAATGAAAACCTAGTAAGTCAATGAAACACACGCCTTCTCAGGAGTGTGGGTTTTAAAGGAATAACGTCATTTAGACCAGGGGGTAGGTGTGCCATTAAATCTATGATCCATTTGGTTTCATCTAAAGCAGTCTGCAATCTAACATCCCCCCCCCGGCTGTTCAATCTAATATTGACTATGACTCTAAACAAAAAACTATGTGTTGGGTGTGTGCATATGTGCCTATATAAGGCATTGCTATCATCCCTATTCCTTATACTACCTAGATGCTGTAAGATTCTTACCTTAAACATGTTTGTGGTCATACCCACGTAAAAACTGGGACATTTTGTGCATTCGGCCAAATAAACCACATTTGGAGTCCTACAGGTAGCCCTACCCTTAAGAACTATATTCTTCCTTGATGTTCTGTGTAAAAAGTTAACCTCTTTGTTGATAAAGCTGCAGGCTTTACACGTACCACATAAGTGAGTCGTGCCTCCCGGATCAACACGGATGACACGCAATTTGAACAAGAGTTAGTGAATCTAACGGGTCATTTTGAGCAGAGAGGCTATGGGAAGAACATGGTAAGAAGTGTTATAGATAATAGTAAGACTTATAGACAGACCAAATTTAGACCTTGGCTTAATAGGAATCAGCATCAGGCTCCCGCAGTGTCCATGCAGGAAGCCTCCACACAGAGAGGCACCAAGATGCTGTTTACATATGGGAGTAACATCAGCGACATTTGTAAAATTGTTAATAACAACTGGAACATCCTCACCAGTGATACCAGTCTAAAGGGGCTAATTGATAATAGACCTTATTTTCAATACAGAAGGAATAAGAACTTGAGTGACCTTTTATGTAAAGAGAATAGTCTTTCTGAGAGCAGGCCATTTAAGAGTAGGGCAGGCACACTTCCATGTGGTACGTGTAAAGCCTGCAGCTTTATCAATAAAGAGGTTAATTTTTTACACAGAACAACAAGGAAGAATATAGTTCTTAAGGGTAGGGCTACCTGTAGGACTCCAAATGTGGTTTATTTGGCCGAATGCACAAAATGTCCCAGTTTTTACGTGGGTATGACCACAAACATGTTTAAGGTAAGAATCTTACAGCATCTAGGTAGTATAAGGAATAGGGATGATAGCAATGCCTTATATAGGCACATATGCACACACCCAACACATAGTTTTTGTTTAGAGTCATAGTCAATATTAGATTGAACAGCCGGGGGGGGGGGGGGGGGGGGATGTTAGATTGCAGACTGCTTTAGATGAAACCAAATGGATCATAGATTTAATGGCACACCTACCCCCGGGTCTAAATGACGTTATTCCTTTAAAACCCACACTCCTGAGAAGGCGTGTGTTTCATTGACTTACAAGGTTTTCATTGGTTGAGTATTATTTTAAAAAGATTGTACATGCAGTGTTTGATGTCTGATGAAGGGTGTAACCCGAAAGCGCTAACCTTTTTCACTTGTTCTGCATTTTGACTACCTTGGATTATCCTGCCAACTTGTTTTTAAGTTTTTTATTAAAAGCTTCATTGAGCAGCAGTAGTGTCCTGCCTTCTTTTTTCTTGTTTAGTAAATGATGACATATATTTCAGTTTCAGAACTCACATCCTTCAGAACATGTATGCTAAAACAAACCTTGTCACTCTGGCAACATTCTTATAAGAGCGATATTTGAAATATGACCCTAGTTTTGTTATATTGCCACCCCCATTTTGACAGCCTTGGGCAAGATTTCTTGCAGTAAGGGGTTGGTAGGTATGGTTCTGAGGTATGACTCCACTATATGTTATGAGCATGTGTGTATAAATAAATATATATATATATATATATATATATATATATATATATATATATATATATATATATATATATATATATATATATATATATATATATATATATATATATATATATATATATATATAGGGTCTACTTTAGATAAATGAAAACGCAATCTCTCGAACGCTCATATGAGCGAATAATCATATCATCGGAAGTGATATTTTGATACTGCAGTACAGTGAAGAGTGGGATATTTCCCCTTTCCGCATTGTAGTGCAACCCTGTAGTAGGAATACATATTTAGCAGGGGGATGTTGGGGGCACAGCCCCCCACAATACTAATTTCGATGTTATGATTATTCGCGCATATGATGCGTTTTCATTTATCTGACATAGACCCTATACATATATATATATATATATATATATATATATATATATATATATATATAGTTTATTTTTATATTATATATATTTATATTTATACATACATATATGTATATATATATGTATATGGGTTCCGGACGTTTGCTCGAATGAGCACATGACCAAAACTCAAATGGCCGGGCATACTTATGCGAAAGTGCTTTTCACCGAAGAAGCACTTTCGAGTAAGTATGCCTGTTGCCGAGGCTATACTATGGTGCGGGTAAGGGAAATTTCCCTTTCTCCCCACTGTAGTGTGGTCTTGGAGGGAGAATATTAAAGTAGGGGGGTGCAGGGGGGGCTTCGCCGGCCTGTTAAAATGTTAATGTAGTGGGGTTTTTTTTAACACGCTTTAACGAAAGCGCTTTTTCGATAAAAGCACTTTCATTAAAGTGGGTTCGGTTATTATGGATTTGGATGTTTGCTCATTCGAGCAAACGTCCTAAATCCATATATATATATATATATATATATATATATATATATATATATATATATGTGTGTGTGTGTATATATTTTATATGTATATCACTATTTATTTTATGTATATATTTGTCCATATATATGCATCTCCATACATATATACATGTGTGTATGTATAAATACGAGTCCTGACTGATTCTACAGAATCTTTTCTGTACTGTTGAATGAGCATATGCTGGAAAAAGCATCAGCAATCCCTACATTTCAAATGGTGTAGTGGTACATTGTTCTGACTGTGGTGTACAGGGCCCTGGGTTTAAAACTTGGCAGGGCTGGTAATTTTGTTGCACTTACACCCGCACTAATTCTTTAAAAGAAAAGAGAAAGGGGTGATAGGAAAATGGTGGAAAAGGGGCACGCAGTGGGAAGAACAATATGGAAGATAGCTACGGATGTGCAGGACAGGTGTACAGAAGGTCTATAATTGCCCATTTCTTATACAGCAACAGCTGTGCATTTGTACAGACTTTGGAGGTGAATTTGGACACTCAAACCCTAGAGAGAAGGGTGAGGACAACAGAAATATGTTGTTAAAACTGCTAAGCATAGTTGGGCATTGCTAATCATTGCCTACAGTTCATTCTCATAATATACCACACTAATGACTTCATTTAGTAAGTGTATATGATTTCCCTTACAGGATATGCCTGTATGTGCATTCATTACAGTAGCAAGGGGGTGTAACTATACTAGTAGGAACACATGTATACACGGGTGTTTTCACATGTTATATGCATATGCACACATGTATATATCGACATCGATATATGTACACATCCATTTTAAACCAGCTACACTACCCTGGGTGACAAAAATAACTTGCCTCATATTTTAATATGAACACAGCACTTTTAACACTGCTTTCCCATGCAAATTTGGATTGCCTGTTGTATTACTAGAACCGTGTATACCTGCATGCAAAGCTGGGACTCTGATCACTACACTATCTTGGTTTGGGGATTTGAGCTGTATATTTTTATTTATCGCCTATTGGATATTAATATTATATTACTATATTAAATGGAGAGTATTTCACTTTTCGGCCATGTCATTGAGGTTTACTGTCATGACATTATGGCATAAATTTCAGTTTCAGACTTGTATCCTTCTGAACATTAATGCTAATGCATAACCTGTTTTCTATCAACTGTCTGTCTGTCCTCTGTGCAGATGGGATGACTATGGCACTCAGGCTGTGGTTGACTACACTACAGTATGGGTCTGAGAGCCCATGCCTGTGTTCATGTTGGATGCAGCCAGGAATGGTATCAGGCCTATGTAGACCTCTATGTGTTGCCTTTGAGAGGGCATTACAGACCTGCTTCCTGATAATGAGGGGAGGGGGGCAGGTGCTGTACATGCACATGTGTACCTATGGGGGGACAGGGGGTGATGTTTACACTTCACCTGTCTGCAGCCAGTTACTTATATCCATGGCATATGTGTATGTGGTGTTATTGACCACCACTACAGAGCAGGTATGTGTGTTGCCTCTGGAATTGCAGACACACATCTGGAAGTCCTAGTGATTGGCCTTGGTGGATGTCTCCAGTTTAGACTCAAAGGCAGCCTTAGGGTACATCACCTGTGACCTTATTTTCTTGTGCAGAATAAGGTGACACGGCTTCCAATGAGGCACCTGTTCCTTCTTGGCCCATCCTGCGATTATTTCCACCTATGATTGTAGTTGTGTATTGCTGCTGTCCACCACAGGTGTTCAGCCTACCTTGAGGGGGTTGATGTTGTCCTGTCGGGTATTGCTGAGGCCATAAAGCTATGTTGGTGTCCACATAGTATTGTGGTGTGGGCCTGGGCACTGCTGCTACTTCCAACATATGGGACACCCTTCATGTGGGCCTTGCCCATTTTCCTTGCCTGCACAGGGGACATTATGGAGGTGTAGGGGCTACAGCTTCACAGACAGTAGGTGGAAATACCTCACAGGACAGGACATGTGGAGACAGGCCAACAACACAGGGGACAAAGCTCCAGAATTGAGTAAAGATTGTAAGTCATTATTGCTGTTATACACATGGAGGGTTGCTAGATTGACAAAGTTAGTCTGGACATGCATTTACTTGGTGACTTGACATCTGACAGTGATAGGCCTCTGACATACCTCTCAACTGGCATGTTGTCTACAGATGTTTGCCTGTTATGCTTGGTCTGTTTCTCAAACAATGTCTGTTTTTGTGGGGTTGGTAGGATAATGTGAGAATTGTAGTCAGTCACTGTTGATGTCCATTGGTGTTCCAGACATCTTATCCTTCAGGGATATTATGTTACAACTACACGTGTAACACCAGCTACTGTTTCAGTTTGTAACACCATTATGTGTGATATGCCCTCTTTTTAGCCCCCTTCCCAAAGTACATCATGTGTTATCCAGATGTCCTGCTCTACAAGGTGCAGAGGTATGGTATATTATTAATTACCATCTGCACTCCAGTTATCATGTCAATGACCTGGCAGACTCCTGGCCATGGTATGCAGTGGTGGCCAGGATTATGGTTCCACACCCAGGTAAATCTGTGTACATCTGTACATATGACAGTTACGTCTGTCTGGCCATTGTGAACAGACTGCCAAGATTGTGTAGTAGTGCTGTGTGTAGATGTTTGTTGGGCTGGCTAGGGAGAGTAGAAGATGTGAGTACCATACATACTTTACCTATCTGACTCTGCATGCTGCTACAGCTGCTGGCAGTCTATCATGTCTGTATGCTTGTAGGGGCTGACTGAAATGTCCTGTAACACCTCAGAATTCCCAGTACACTGTGAATTGGGCCAGCATATGTTGGTGTAATATCTGACTGGCAATCAGGATATGTTTGTTCAGACAGTCATTCTACTCTAGAGTTAATTTTGGATACTGGTATGTCGCTGTGACTGTGTTGCAAATGTTTTTGGGTGGACATTTTTGTACCACTCTCTGCTTTTCACTACAGTTCCATCCCTGTGGTGCATGCTATATTTGAGTATACATGGGTGATTTTCCAGAGGTGATGTGGGAAAGTATTATGTTGATCTTAATGCACTTCATAAGGTACTGGGTGACATGTTTGGCAGCTGTTGAGGGATTTCCATTCAGTTAAATCACTGCAGTCATACTTCTACATTGTCCAGTGGCCTAGACCCTGTCCAGATGTGTGGCTCATATGTTTGGTCTGTTCCCCAGACAGTTGTTGTCTTTGGCTATTCGGTAGGATACTCTGGGGAATGCAGTCAGTAAATGCTAACATCCATTGGTGTTATTGACTTCATATCCCTCAAAAAAAATATGTTACAACAAAGCCAGTAACACCAACAACTGTCTACATTTATCACAGCAAAATGTCCAATATACCCCTGTGTTTGCACTTCTGTCCCCCAATTATGTCAGGCTTTATCCAGATGTCATGCACTAAGAGGTTCAGAAGTATGCAGTATCATTATTTATTGCATTCATTCCTGCTGCCATCCCAGTGATTTCATAGACCACCAGACATGTAACAAGGAAGCAACCATAGATATGAGTCCTGTGCCTATACATTCTCTGGGAAACTGTACATTTTAGAAGTCTGTGTATGTCTGCCCATTGTTAAAAGACTGTCAGTATTGTGTAGCAGTGTAGTGTGTACATGTTAACTAGTAACAACACTGGGAATGTCTGTGACATTGGGTTCTTTGCAAATTGTAGTATAGACTGGATCATCTACCTCACAACATGTACCTGTTCTGCCTTTTACGTAGGCCAAACCTCCAGGCCTCTAAGGCTACGAATATCAGAACACCTTAGCAATATCAGAACGAAAAAGCTTAGCAATGCCCTTTATAAACATACAATGACATATAAGAATGCTTTTTCAGATTCATTGTGATTGATAAAATTATGGGAAATAAGATGAATAAAGCCGGATGGCATTCAATACTTAATACTAAAGAAAAAAACGGATCCTCAAATTAGGTGGATTATTCCCACCAGGTCTCAATAAGCATCTATGAATGGCCAATGAACTTTCATTTTATTTACGTCTGCTATAAAATGGAGCAATTGCTGTTTTGTTTTGCATAGCACTGATGAAGGCTATGTCTACCTTATAGCCAAAACCAGTCTGTTATTTTTTTCTCTACATCTATGCTTGACATGTTATTTTAAACATTAAACTTATTTGCCATAGTTTGCTGGCTCCTCTGTTTGATATTGGACTCCTGTCTTTTTGGGGTTGTGGAGCTGCTGTACGTGCAGGAACTCTGTGATTGTACTTGGTATGCACTTTCACACCAGTGTCTGTTTTCCAGTAGTGTTACATCCCTGTAGTGCCTGTTATATTTGCTAATGCATGTGTACAGCCCCAGAGCTGGACTTGGGTAGTGTTATGTCAGTCTGCTGGTAGTTTGGACATTGCTCAGTAGCTCAGTGCAGATTCCCTACTGTTGAGTTATGTCCACATATTTGGAGGATGTCCAGGTGTCTGGCCGATATCTTTGGTCTGGTCCCCATAACTGTTGTGTATTCCTGACACTTCAGTGGAATGATGTGAGTATTGAGGTCACTAACTAATGGGAAGCAACTGAGTTGTGGAATTGTGATATTTCAGTCGATATATGTTAGGACATATAGTGTTACTACATCAACTTTCTCAGCTTATCTACTGACATATTTTGGATATGTCCTTATTTTCTTGCCTTTGTCACCCCACTTTGTCAGGCTTGGTCCAGATTCATTGCACTAAGGGGTACTGAGCCTACCTCTCCACTGCCAGGATTTTCACAGAATGTCTGGATGTTCGGCCCATACTTTTGTTCAGTTCCACAATTTATATGTATTTGTCTGGTAAATCACGATGATGATCCAAGGATTTATGTCAGTAAATAATGACATAACATTTCAGTTTCCGTCCTCATATCCTTCAGTAATTGTCTGCTGGAATGCACCCTGTTGTTGTAGCAAATGTCTTCATTTGTAACAGCAATATTTGAAATATGTCCCTATATGTGGCCCATCCCCCCTTTTTACAGCCTTTGTACAGGTTTCTTGCACTAACAGGTTGAGAGGGATAGTTCTGAAGTATAACTGCACTGCATGTTATATGCATACACACATATATATATATATATATATATATATATATATATATATATATATATGTATATTTTTCTTTCCTTTATATTTTTATATATGTATATCTATATTATGACTCTACTTTTTCATATATATGTTTCATCAGACAAATATCTATATAGATATATATGTATTCACTTTAGAAGCTTGAAATACCGAAATATCGAATTTCAGTATTTTGCGCCCATAAAGTCGAATCATGGAAAGAATGAAAACTCAGAAGCACAAAAATCAAAATCTTGTATACCAGAGATTTTGAATTAGTGCTTCTTGTGTTTTGCTGTGGTTATGGATTTAGGTAAGTGCTTATGTGTTAATGGTTTTGGGTAGGGGCTGTGGTGTGTGTTAGTGTGTTTTGTTACTGTGATATGTGTGTGCGAGGAGAATGTAGCTGGTGTGGTGGTGTTTTGTGTGTTTTTATATGTAGTATGACCGTGAAGTTAGAATATATAAGTGGGGGGTGGGGGTGCAGCCCCCCCACATGGGGAGCGCAGGGGTGCTTGCCACCCTGCTTTTATGTAGGACAGAGTTTGTGTTTGTGTGTGGGGAGGAAGGTGTGTGTTTTTGTACAGTAAAAGCATTAATTCAAAATCTCCAGTATGCGAGATTTTGAATTTCGCACTTCTGAGTTTTCGTTCTTTCCAGGATTTGACTTTATGGGCGCAAAATACTGAAATTCGATATTTCAGTATTTCAAGCTTTTAAAGTGAATATATATATATATATATATATATATATATATATATATATATATATATATATATATATATATATATATACAACACATGACTGGTTCCACAAACTTTTCTTCCTAATGTTGTATGCCTCTGTTGCATATGTTTGAAAAAAAAACATTATTTTCTTCAATTCAGATGGTGTAGTGGTACATTCCTCTGACTATAGTGTTCAGGATCATGGTTTTGACACTTGGGACTGTTGTTTTTTATCATTAATGTTAAATGACCAGAATGCATGATTTGTTTGTTAAAGCATTACAGTTTTTCACACCTCAGATGGTGTAGTGGCATTTTGCTGTGATTGTAAGGAACAGCATCCTGGGTTCGAGACTAGGCAGGGCTGACTATTTTGTTGCTGGGCATAAGAAGGTCTGATGGATACAGAGTGATAACGGCACATTTAAGCATATTATACTTATAAATGTTTATTATAAAATAATATTTATATACACATTATAATTTTGCACTTACCTTCCATTAATCCCCCTATGTGGTTTCATTAAAATTATATTCGTGTGTGACTATACTGTATGAGACACTTGTGTTTATATGGGGGTTTCACATCTTTTCTACACTGACATCTCACTTTTTGAACTGCTACACTACCCTAATTGACAAAAAAGGTTGCAACATAATTTAAGTTTACTAAAATAATTTTAACACTACTTTCACATAGGAAAATAAATTACCTGTTCTGGGACTCAAAGCATGACTGTCTGTCTTCTTTTGGCTTTTCCCAGTTAGGGGTCACCACAGCAGAACTCCGGTCTGCTAATGATTGGCAGTAGATTTTTACGTGCTGAGTTGCCGGCCCTGACGCACAACCTTCAACGAAGGTATGCCCATTCACGCATGTCGCCACACAGAAGACGCTCTAGCTGAGAATCGAACAGGACAACGTCTTACACCTGCATTTAAAGCTGTGACTCTATCCACTACAGTACCTAGTCCTGGAAATTTCACCTGTCTATGGCATTTAGCTCCTATGGGATGTTTAAGCTATGCTAAGCGGATGACCATAATGTGCACGCCCACTTAGCTACACTTAAACATTCCTTAGGCTACTAGAAAAAAAGTTATATATTATCATGATATTATTAGGTTATATGGGTGTGTATTGTGGTGCTCTGACAACTACTTTGGACTGCAATCATGAAATACTAGCATTAATTTGGCTTTCGGGCTTCTATCCTTCAGGGAATCCTGCTAGTACATATCCTGTTATTTATTAACTTTCTTAGTGTGGGCGGCAATTTTTCAGGCATGTCCCTAATGTAGTTTCATTCCCTCCATCATTTGTGCCTTTGTTAACATGAACTGCTGGGAGGGAATGTTGCCATACATTTGCCTTCAGACTTCTACCCTTACATGATTCATGCTGCTGCATGACCTGTTCTCTATCAACTTTCTGTTTGTGGGGCTGTACTTGTGCTTTTTTACTTTTGGGGGATTTAGCCCCTATTATGTGTGCATTTGCACACATTTTCTGCTTTAGCAGGTTGAAAAAGTGCCATACAGCACTTTAGCAATGCAGGGGTGTGTCGCAGAACCTGTAGCACACCCCCCTGCCTTGCGTTCTTATTGCTGTTTTTATTTCAGTGTAAGTGGACACTGAAATGATCATTTTATCATTTCAGTTTCCGCGGACACTGAAATACTGGCATAATATTAGAGCAAAGCGGTAATATTATGCCAATTTGGCTTAGAAAGAGCTGTATGGCACTTTCTGAGTGCAGGGGATGTCTTTAGTGTCTGTGCACTATTTGGACATGCCCCCTGCACTCGATCATGGTTCATGTTCGTGTAGATTAAACAGCAGTGCACCTTCATGCATATGCAAGGCACGCTGCTCTTCTAAACAGACACAAACCGCTCAGTGCAAGAATAGTCTTATTCTTGCATGGAGCTTCATGACTCCCAAGGATTCATTTTAAAAAATGCAACTGCACCTTGTATATCTACTTAGAAATCCATGAACTTTTTGTATGAAAAAAAAAACATATGTGACACAACCCCCATAATTATATACAAGTGCATAGCCCAACCAAGTAAAAGAAGCAATCAAACAAACAAAAAAAAAGTTATGTGACAGAACTCTAAATTATATACACATGCAGAGTCCAGCCAGGTGAAGAAAGCAGCCTGTTAATGCATATATCTTTTCATTAGCCACTACACATGGTTGCCACCTGTAGTGCTTAAGTATTTCCCAGTAAAGACTCCACTACACATGGTTGCCACCTGTAGTGCTTAAGTATTTCCCAGTAAAGACTCAACATTTGCAGTCAGCAAAACATTCTCGCCACTTCAGTATGTCTATCATGTATGCGCAATCACTAAAAGATGCCAAAGTAAACAATTTTCTCAGAGATCCTTAATTATTTCTACTGCTGCTGTAATAATTTTCCATTTACAAATGATAGCTTTGCAGTATTACAAATATGCCTGTTGTATGAATAAAATATTTCCTGAAGTGAACTCACCTCATTTTGAACTGTTTCATGTTAATTTTCCATATTTCTATTATTTGCCCTTTCTTTCTCTAATTAATCTGCTGCCTGAGTTGTTCCAAGGCAATATGGTCCTGTTATATAACTCACAAAAGTTTTGTGTCTTTACGCAGTTTGTATGCAAATGTGGCCCTTTTACATTTATCTCAATGAATGAAATTAATACAACAATGACTTTGGTAACTTATCCCTGTAATACATCTCTGCTTAAAGTTTATCCCTTAAGCAATTTGTGCTTTTGAGAAAAGTAGTTGTGTTCATCAGAATTCCTCTGCATTTCCGTAGTCAGAGTGAATGACCTCCACTGACCTTATTTGCCTAATGACGTAGAGCCACTCTTCATTGGTAAACACTATGCACAAATAGAGCCAGCTCTATGAATACCACCTACTATTTCATAACAAGTCATTAACTGAATAATATCATGTCAAATACGCAAAGAGTTGCCCTGTAGACTGTAAACAATCCATTCAACCAGAGTCAGTGGTGTCATCAGCCAGTTCTCAGTAATGATGTGGATGAGTAGGTAGTCAACCCTAAATGTCACATCATTACAGCAACAGTAGTCAAGGTCGGTAAGGAGGGAAAGAACAACATCTTAATATCTTCTTTCAGAAAAAGAAAATATTAAAGTATGTCTTACTCAGAAGGACCTATTTAACTGTAAAACGAACTGCCCATAGCCCTCTTGGACATTAGTGGCAACTTTCTTTCATGTTGTGGTGGTTGTGAGAACATGGTAAATGTATAGCAAGAGAGAGGGGTCTTCTGTTAAGAGCAGTGGTATCTGATCTTACCTCAGCTATGTAAAAAAGCTGTTCATTTAAGAACAGAAGGCCAAGCCCTGTTTTACAGCAGGAAGAGCCAGCATGGGCTTGGGAAATCACGTGATCATTTGAGAACCTTATTAGTCAAGGAAGACAAAACCTAGGCAACATTTGAGCATAAGCCAGCATCAGTGCCCCTTGCCAAGGCCCAGAGGCAAACAATCATTTTAGAAGTGATTAGACAAAGTTATTTATCACATAAACGGCATGCAGTGTTGCATAGTATGAGCAAAGCAAAATGTCCATCAATATGCAAAACATAAATGAATGACATGAAACAGTGATATAACTAAGACAGGGTCCAAGGTTAAACAGCATTAGCTAATACATTTCTTACTTTAGGAAATTAGTTCATCAATACATGTGCAGAATACATTCCTCTCAATATCATAAATCACTAATTGCAGGACAGTGAATAAGGTCATAATAAATGTTTTTTTCTTCACAAATCATGTATTAAAAATATGCTTCTACATGATCTTACAGAGCTAATGCACTGGAACAAAGTTACTTTACAATAGCCAGTTATTCATACTAATTCATATCACTAGCAAAAACAAACTTTTCATGTTGTAATCAGAATACAAATACACAGATTGTGTCACCAGTACACATCTCATAGAAAACCTGTCCCTAACCTTATAAGGCCTGGCAGGGTATTGAATTTTTAATGTGTTATTTCTGCAAGTTTATATAAAATATGTATACCATGTTGTAAGACAGTAGAGTACAAAAGTTAGTTTGAAAAAGTTTGAAAAAATGTAATAAGCAGAAAAGTGAGCAGGGAATGTGTAAATAGATATAAACAGAAAAATGATATGGCTTTTATGACCTATTACTTATTCTGTTATATATTTTTATATAACATGCACATTAGATACTCTCTTCTATCTTGTATATAATGTATGGTCAACTTTATTGCTTGCCTTTATATTTTGCTTATTTTTCTTTTATTGTATTTTACGTATTGGACTACTTTGTTATTGTCTTAATAGCTGTAACCATTGTTAATTTTTTTAATTCTGTTTAATGTGTACTGTGAAGCTTTTCTCCCCCGGCTTCAGCTGAAAATGGGCTCATACCCAGTTGGACTTTCCTGGTAAACAAATGTAAATAAAATAAATAAATAAATAAACAGCTGTTAAATCCATAACAATAGGCAATGGCCAGACTTATATTGTTCTTATTTCTGAGGCTTACACTTTATTTAGTATATCTTTTTTAGTAACAAGCCTTAAGAAAAATGGAGCAGTAAAGTAGGAGTGATATGTGAAAAAAACTAATATGATATTGGAGGAGGAGAACGGGATTGGAATGTTTTACAAATGAAATCAATATTACCAGAGTTCTATCTCATTTTTATGAGAATGCTTGGATGTTGAGTTGTTGTTTTGTAGCTTTCATGTTTAACACTTGTCATGCTATATTTTGACTTCTTTGCTCTTTGGTGGATTTTTTTTAAATAAAAGCTGCTGTGCTCCAAAATAAATATTAGTTACCAGGTTTATACTTTACAAAAGTCTGTAGACTTATTTGAACAAATAATTTACATAACAGAATGCAGCAAAATACAGCTATGACTTAAGAAAGCTCACATCAGAGTAGCTCAAATGCAGCTATGATTTAAGAAAGCTTACATCAGAGTAGCTCAAATACAGCTATGATTTAAGAAAGCTCACATCAGAGTAGCTCAAATACAGCTATGATTTAAGAAAGCTCACATCAGAGTAGCTCAAATACAGCTATGATTTAAGAAAGCTCACATCAGAATAGCTCAAATACAGCTATGATTTAAGAAAGCTCACATCAGAGTAGCTCAAATACAGCTATGATTTAAGAAAGCTTACATCAGAGTAGCTCAAATACAGCTATGATTTAAGAAAGCTTACATCAGAGTAGCTCAAATACAGCTATGATTTAAGAAAGCTCACATCAGAGTAGCTCAAATACAGCTATGATTTAAGAAAGCTTGCATCAGAGTAGCTTAAATACAGCTATGAATTAAAAAAGTTTACATCAGAATATCTCAATTTGTTTGTTTGTGTCTTTCGGCTTTTCCTGGTTAGGGGTCGCCACAGCGGAACTCCAGTCCACTAATGATTGGCAGTAGATTTTTACGTACTGGCTTGCCGGGCCTAACGCACAGCCTTCAATGAAGGAACGCCCATTCACGCATGTCGCTAAACAGAAGACGCTCTAACTGAGAATCGAATGGACAACGTCTAACTGTGAGGCGACAACGCTACCGCAGAGTAGCTCAAATATGGCTATGATTTCAGGAAGCTTACATCAGAGTAGCTCACACTGTATAAGAGTAAACTAACTAGCTGACCATTAAGAGTCTGTGGCAAAGCAGTAACAAGCAATGCACAAGAGAAATGAGGACACTACTTATGTACCCCACTACTCACATTCACACATATTTACCCTGCACTCCATCCAGAAAAATGAGAATGAATACTATAATGCTATCAGGCAGCTTACCTATATAAATACTATCCTTGATCTTAGAATCATGCAAATATTTACAAAGGACAATGCATTTGTTCAGTACCTGAACGCCAGTCAGTTTACTAGTATACAACAATTTGTAAGACATGTTAAAAAACAAAACAATGTTAGGGTGCATCAAAAAGTGACTGAAAATAATAACAAACTGAATTATTATGCATGGACTATGGAGGAATGGTCCACAACTAACAAGGTATACCAGCCTGCCTGAAAAGACCACCAGTGTGACAAATGGGCTGACAGTAAACCAAGCAGCTATGCAAGTAACATTCAAGTGGTGCATAGTGGTAAATCTTTCCATGTTCTTCTGAGTCCATGGCTTATCATCAGATGTAATCAAATATAAACTTATTATTAACCAAAACGTCCAACCAACATTCAAAACAAGTAACCAAGAAACACTGGTGGAGGCAAAACAAGTCAAACATTAATCACGCAAAATGTTAGAATAGTGAAAAGAGAGTTTAAAGGTTAAGCACTTCTCATTTTTATCCAGAGAACTTTATCAGAACAAACACAATTAAATTAAAACACTTTAAAAACATATTGTAAATGATCACATGGTATATTCTTACCTATCAAAGAACCATGGCTGAATACAACATTAATCTCCATGCCCACAAATAAAGCAAAAATTAAAAATGCATACAAACTTCTACTAATTAAAAAAAACAGTGTTAAATTGGTAGACTTATATACTATCAGACAAATATAAAGCAAGTTAAGATAGTCAGAAGGATTCAATAAAGCTAACACAATGATCTTTTCCGTGTTCGTGTCATGGCACAATGCAAACATGGGTGCAGCCAGTTTTAGATTCAGTAAACTCTGTGTAGGGGCGCACACATGCACCTATGCACAAAAACGGGAACTTTCAGAGAATGCAAATTTCAGCATAAGTAGCTGAAATTTATGCTAGTGAATCAAATCTAATGAAATGGGTTCTGAAGCTGTGTAGACTCCGCCTACATGTTGAAATTGAATTCGGAAAATTTCCATGTACAGGAGTCTAACACGGAAAGAAGGGCAAGTAAAAGTCATGATAGTTGACACCACACATATTATGTCCTAAGTACATGCTGTGAATGCTAGAGTTAAGTGTAAAACTTAAAATGTTCACGTTAACTTCCAAAACATAAATGCGCCTTTGGTCCCCCCAGCCCTAAGTATAGAATAAATATCTATGTAATGCAGGCTTATGAAATGTGAAAAGACATGGAACAGGCTACTGTAATGTAATGCAATGTTTATGTAATATGTACAACATATCTTGCCAATGTAATACCCTACCTTGTGTTCTCAAGACTTGGTCTACCGTGCAGTTGCCCTGTATTCACGGCTACTAACCATGTAGAATCTGGGCTGTCAGCATGATCATCATCCAAATGAGGGCATAAAAAACAGCACCCAGGGATGTTCACTTCATGTTATATGGTGTTTGGTGATACAATGCATATCAACAGTCAGTGTTGACATCAGGGAGGAGTGTCTAGTTCCCTTTCTTAAGACTGTACTGAGCAATTCTCCATATGTTCCACCCTTGTACAATGTGTAATAGGATCATTCATAAATAATATTGTATGTGTAATTGTTTAATGTTATGTTTTATATATATATATATATATATATATATATATATATATATATATTATTTATTTATTTTTTTAAAATATGCAAACTTTGCATGATGGGGTGCTCGCAGCAAACAGTTTTGGCTATGCACACCAATCTGCCACACCACCCAAGTAGTATACATAACCCAGACACCCAAAAATAGATACCAGACACATTCAATTTATGACAGCAGACATGATACAGACAGCCTAAAATAGAAAACAGATACATTCAATTAAGAGTGCTGGACATCATGCAAACCCATTAAGCAAAGCTCCACTATGCCACAGCCACCTATACAACACGCATGAGACAGACGGCCTAAAATAGAAGCTGGATACATTCAATTAGGAGTGCTGGGCATCACACAAACCCATTAAGCAAAGCTGAGCTAAGCTAATACAGTCAAGTTAACAATGAATGGTGATAGAGGAGATCTTATGTAAATAACTGTGTGATGACAGCTAAGTGTAGGGCTAGAGTGCAAATGGTGTTGGTTTCTAGAACAAGTTATGGAAACCTTTTCTATACTGTTGTCACATTGCAGCATATACTTGAGGCAAGAGGTGTAAGTATAACACTGGTGTACGCATGGTCATAGGTTTGAATACTGCATATTCCATACACATTTTACTCCTCTTCCAGGTTAAATACTATTTACTACTGAGCACTCAAACATTTTTTTTAAATCATGCTAATTACAACCTAAGTGGGGCAATTACATGTTAATTAGCCAATTCTATGTGGTGGTCCTACTCCAGAAATATATAAAGTATGCATTCAGCCTACATTCTGGTTTTCCCTCTATACTTCAAGGCCATTGGAGCAGAGACCTGGAAATTTTAATTGAGATAATGCTAGGGGATGCTGCAGCTATTCTACATCTGTATGTGCTAGAGGTTGCTGTCAGTGCTGTTGGTGTTGCTGAAATTAGGCTTAAGCCAAGAAGAACAGTGTTCAGGCCCACGGTAACCTTCCAGGTGCTACATGAGCTGGAGCTTGTAGAGCGCTACAGGGTAGACAGGGACATATTACAAGAACTCTGTGATCTTTGCCACCCTCAACTCAGAGCCAGAGCCAACCAAGGGTGCCCATCCCAGTGAAAACTAAGGTATGTGTAGCCCTTAGGATATTAGCTACAGATACATTTCAAAGACCAACTGGAGACATGATGGGAATGTCACAAGCATCAGAATCCAGGATACTCCATCAGTTTCTGGATGCTATGCTCTTATATCCAGTGAGCACATATCTTCCCCCTTTCCCATGAGGAGAGGGCCAGCAATATGCAACAGTTCTACCATATAGCACACTACCTTGAAGTACCACAGATTCCACTCATGTACATATCAAGGCACTACCTTATGAGCAGGTCAAAATCTACATTAACCACAAGGGATACCACTCCATCAACTGCCAAGTCATGTGCAGTGCTCAGGGGTTTATCTTGAATGCATGTGCTGGTTAACTCTGGCAGTTACCGCGACTCCCACATCTGGCACACATCACAGCTGTACCAGATGTTTGCTAGGGTGGCATCCCATATATCCATTTACTAGGGATGCTGGCTATGAAATGGAACCATGGATGATGACACCCATCAGAAATGCACACGCACCCATGAAGAACGTCATAATGAGTCATATGCACAAACTAGGAATATCATAGAGCATGTGTTTGGGCTTCTGAAATCACATTTCTAATGTCTAGATATATCCAGTGGAGCCTTACAGTATACTCCATGCACATGTACAAAAATATTAACAGTACATGTTATGCTTGACAATCCAATCCTGCAGAAATAGCTGCAGCAGGATCAGCAAGGAGAAGGGACACACATCCTCCCACCAATACCTAGGTCACCACAGCAACAGTCACAACAGCACTCAGAGGAGGAACCTCAAGCTTCTGTCTCTGTAGGCAGACATAGGCATGCTCAATATGACCTTACTTTGGCTAAGAGACAATGCATAGCACATTTACTGGCACTTAGTGACCTAAAGACTAATAACTTTCTGCTAAAAAATATGCATATATTAAAACTGATGCCAGGGAACTCAGACAACCTGTACCTATCCATGTACTGGCTGTGAACTTCTTGCATCAGACAAAGTCAGTCTTAAACTGAAATTGTGGCAACCGCTGCATGTGTAAGTAGGTCCTTAACTACAATATATTTTTCTAGATTATTATTACATATCCTTTGTATACATTGTGAGTGTTACGTAACGGATGAATAGCA
Source organism: Protopterus annectens (assembly GCF_019279795.1). Taxonomy (NCBI): domain Eukaryota; kingdom Metazoa; phylum Chordata; order Ceratodontiformes; family Protopteridae; genus Protopterus; species Protopterus annectens. The sequence continues at coordinate 225,279,935 of NC_056748.1, forward strand.
GTGTATATTTCTATGCATGTGATTGTGTAATGAATGACCCTGTTTCTGGAAAGCTGCTTCTGTGGCCAAAAGGACTAAGATAGCTATCCTGTCTGATGAAGCTGTAATGCTGTTGAGGGTTCTAATCCTGCTATAAGCAGATGTTTTTGAGCTGTACTTGCAATGGTTTGTGTTTTACAGACTGTAAGTCTATGTCCCATACTATCAACTTTGCCTTGTTTAAATTCCACATTGCGCATTGTGCCACATGTATAAAACATTTTTGATAAAGCTTAGCCATTTTGCATGGCACGCAACAGTACAAATACAGGGAAATAGGATTTATGTAAGACTGGCAACCACAGAGACTGGATACATTCAATTATTGCCATTAGTAATTGGGAAATCCTGTTCTAGAGCACAGATAGGAGTGAGTAGACTGTAGTAGTGTGTATACATGACATAGCAGTAAATCTCATACGCAAGCAATGCACCTCACATTTGTGCACAGCTTACTGATGTTTAAACAGGTAAAAAGGCAAACTATGCATGAGTGTACACTTAGTTAACCATAGTGAAAATCTGAGGCCTCTCGTACTATCAATATATCTATGTATAGTCCATCTCTATATCTATATCTATATCTATATCTATATCTATATGGATATATATATATATATATATATATATATATATATATATATATATATATATATATATATATATAGGTCTACGTCATATGACCTAAATTTCATGTGACTGAAATTCATTTGACTGAGACCAAAACACTGAAAGTTCAAAAGACTGAAAACTCATTTGACTGAAACTCATAACACTGACACATTAAATTAAAAGGTATATGCCCTTTCCCCCACTGTAGTGTAATCCTGGAGTTAGTATATATAGTTATGAAGGGTTTGGGGGGCAAAACCCCCACATAGTTTAAGTAAATATTGTTTTCTGCAAAGAGTTATTCATTACAGTTACAAATATCCATGTGTATGGTTTAAAATGTATAAAGTATGTGGGGGGCTTCATCCCCCTCCAAATATATATATATACTAACTCCAGGATCGCACTACAGTGGGGAAAAGGGCATATACCTTTTACTTTAATGTGTCAGTGTTATTTGTTTCAATCAAATGAGTTTTCAGTCTTTTGAACTTTCAGTGTTTTAGTTTCAGTATATATATATATATATATATATATATATATATATCTATAGATATATATAGATATATATATATATATATATGTTTAAATATATATATATATATATATATATATATATATATATATATATATGTGTAATATATATATATATATATATATATATATATATATATATACACACACACACACACACACACATATATATATATATATATATATATATATATATATATACATATATATATATTTATATATAGATAGATAGATATAGGTACACATATATCCTTAGTGCCCTAAATACCTGTCAGGCTCTTAGTGCAAGAAATCTTGACAAAGACACAAATAATAGGGGGACAAAGGCCCAAAAATAAGGACACTGTCAAATATTGCTCTTAGAAATTAGACAGCTGATAGAATAACATGTGTTGCATTACAATGGACTTTTTAGAAGGACATGGTGTGTGAAATTAATATGTCTGCCACTATATACAGACCTTATCTCTCAAGGATTTGCCATTCATTTTCCAGAAAACCACAAGCTTGTGTGAAGCAGACCAAATGTACGAGTCAAACTTCTAGACATTCTACAATAACCTGGACAGTTGAGAGGTATGCTGTCCTATCATTCTCAGAATCCATGTTTCCCCTAAGAGTACATGTGAAAACATTCCAAAGTGAGGGCATAATATAAGTATATGTACATATATTGACAAGTCATCTAAGTTTATCTCCACCAGCAATAACACTAACAATCACAACAACACTGTGTCAACCTGATTTTTAGCAGATATATCAACAAGTGTACAAGTTGTAATATATAATTTGTGTGCTCCCTCATGTACAGGGCTCACAGCCTTGCTCATCCAAATTCAAACAGAAAAATATAACAAAAAAATATATTGTAGTTACACATCTAGGCTAATAAACTGTATTTGTCTGCTAAGCTAATAGCCTCACACGACACTATGAAGCAATGTGGCTATGCAGGACTCCCAAACTGTTGTTCAATACATATTTTGGTTATGTAATCTAGTATACTTTCACATGTGGTCCTATTTAAATCAGACTTGTGCTGTGGCATGTGAGTTACATGCTGTGAACTGTAGTCCGTAAACTTTGACAGATAGGGGTTCTAATCTTACTGTAAACAAATGTGTGTGTATAATCAAAAGTTGAAGTGTGTATCCCAATCTAACTTCATAAATGGCATGGTTTCCCCCTTGTCTCCTATTTCCACAAACATCCAGTCTAAGCAGTCCTACAAACTCTTGTCCCCCATGTGGCCTGCTGATGTCATCTACCATAAGATCACCTGAGGCCTGGTTAAAGTACACTTTTGCTGTGACATGTGTATTAAGTATTGCAATCTACTGTCTGTAAGCTTAGATTGGTAGGGGTTCTGTTATCATTGCAGTCAACTTGGTGTGTGTTAGCAGATGGTGGATGTTACACAGCCCATTTTACATTAGCCTGTGGTACACTATCCACTTGTCTCCAAAACACACTGCTGATGTCAAAAGTCTTATTACATAACTGGATGTGTATACATCATGATAGGCCATGTTCACACACTGCCCTGACACATGGGTAGATGTCACATCATCCTATATAAGACAAACAACAGTGACATTCCTGTTATTGTATTCACAAATATCACAACATCTATTTGCAATGGTGAAGGACAGGTTGACACATTAGAACATCTAATAGGACATTAGAACACAGAGGAGATTTGTCTTATGTGCTGACATAAAATTCTGAGCTCTGAATGTGATGGTTTGACTTTGGATGTGCACCCATATGGATGTAGTACACAATCTTTAAAGAGAAAAAAAAAGCTATATTAATAGCACACATATAATTGTCTGACTTCACAGCCCATACAAAAGCATCCAGTATGAAGAATTTTAATGATTATGTTAGCACCTCTCTAAATGGATACGTACAATCTAATTGACAGGTATAATTATCAGATCAACAGCACAACTGGTGGTAATACACTCAGATTAATATAGATAGTCACCCTATGCCTCAGACACATAGCTGTAGTATCCCTAAGTCCAAACGATAGATGACAAAGATGTGGCACAGTTATCATCACTTGCACAGGGTGTTGTGTGGGGGTGCAGGGGACCTATGCTGACACAAAAAGTTGGTAAGTGTGAATGTGAGTAACCAAGGGAAGCAGCCAAGATGGACCATGTAAATATTGCATGTGTGTCTGTAGGTGCTCTCAATGTGACATTGGTGTGTGAGTGTCTACATGAACACAGCCAAACCCTATGCTAGCCATACATGCCTGTAGGTTGGACAACTGTGAGCCATGCATAGTAGAGCTGGCGGTTCATTGTCTCTGACCCAAACATGAGAACTGGCTCTGCCAAAAGTTGCACTGGCACCTCCACGCCCAAGGTCAGATGCTGTGCTACTACCTGAAGGTAACTAATGTCTGTTGGATGTGATCCCTTCATGGAATCACCAAGGGGCCATGCTCCCATGACCTGTCATGTCTAGGTGTGCACAGCACACTCTCTGCTGGAGCAGTGGATGTACTACCACTAGGGGAGCACAATCAGGCATGGTCACGTTGGCTCTCAGCAGATGTAGTTGCTGACTTACGCCCATGAGGCTGACACTCCCCTCCCAGCAAGTGTCCCATCACAGACAATGTGTATTCTATGACAGATAATCTGTGCTCCCTCACAGACACATCCTGTTCCAAGTCATTCAAACAATCCAGGGAATCAACAACATGGTGGAAGCAGTCATGAAAGTCAGACTAAGCTGCATCTATAACCTTGAGAATTTTCCTGTAGTTCCTTTGTGAATGTGCCTGTGCCTCCATGACATCTCTAAATATATGTTAGATGAAATGTGATGAGACAAGTACAACAGGTTGGGGCGGGACAGCAGGACTCCTCCGAGCCCCCTATCAATTCACCTGTGTGGCACCTTGCCAACATTTTGGCTATGGCCAGTGTCAACAGTCACTGAAGCCACAGTAGTCCCACTTCTCTATTCAATGTCCTCACCCTCCAGCTGTTCATTATCTATGGCCTCAGTGGACTGGGTATGCTTAGGCATACTGGCCGTGTCCAGTAAGAATTAGGGGGTTTGGTGACTTTCAACCTCTGTGTCTGAATCAGCCTCTGCAACCCCGAGTTGTGCCACACTTTGGCGTCTATCATTATCTAAGTCTGATGAGACACTAACATCAGGTGGCATACTGAGGTCTGTATCACTTTGTCGAATGAACTATTCATTGAATACCTCTTTGTCGAACTTTATTTATCAAAATTTAATACATCGAACACTTGTTTTAGCAAATGTTTTCCCGGAGACAAAAATTAGCTGGCCAGCCAAGCAACCATCACAAAAAACACAAAATTTAAACCAGGCGGTGGAGTGCATGCCTAATACCCCCCAATGTAGGGGGCTGTGGTCGCCACACCCACACTAACTAAATATACCAACTCTGAGATTGCACCACTGTGGAGAAAAGGGCAAACTTGCTATTATGGCCAACTAGATTTGCCCCCTGGGAAAAAAATTCACTAAAATGAGCATTTGATGGATTACGTTTTGATAAATATAGTTCGACAAAGAGGTATTCGATAAATAGTTAATTCAACAAAGTGATAGGGACATGGCATATAGGACACAGAACCACTGCTAGGTTCACTTCTGATAAAAGAATGGAAAACAGGAATACATTAATATCTGCACTACTATGCTGCAATATTTATTTATTTTATTTATTTTATTGCATTTGTTTACCAGAAAAGTCTACTCGGCCTAAAAGACCCCATTTTCAGTGGAGGCCAGGGGAGAAAGGCTCCAACAAGAACATAGATACGGAAAAAAATTAAACAATTGGTGCAGAAGTAGAAACAGTGTTACACATGGTGATTAAAGTAATATATACAGAATATATACATAAAAGCATGAATTTAGTTGGTTTGATTACAGTAATATATACAGAATATTTACAGAAAAGCAGGAATTTGGTTGGTTGCCAGATGAATTCAATCAGAGAGGTATAAACAGATATATATTAATCAGCACTATTGTATCAGTATCAACAAGTGATAAAAAAAAATACATATGGAGAAAGTATTATCAGTCACTAGTAGTAAAAAGCATATGACTTTAGTTATCATATAAGGAGAAGGAGGAGGTTAGGTTATAGAGCAGGTACAAAGCCAGGAAGAGCTGAGATGATTTTTCAGTATTTGTTTGAAGGTGGTGGTGCTGCCTGTGTTTCTTCTAGAAGTGGAAGTGAGCTCCACAGTTTGGTGATGGTAAAGGAGTAGGGGTGTTGACCAGCAGGTAAGCTGGGATTTTCTATTTTTAGAAGTAGATGATTTTCAGATCTTAGTTGCCTGCTGGGCTGTTATTTGACAAGTAGAGTTGGGAGAGCAGAACAGTCTGTGGGTCTGTAGATTATTTTGTTTGCTGTAGTTAGTTGGGCAAATAAGAGATGATGGAGGAGTTCTAGCCAGCCTAATTGTTTCAGTGAGTTAAAGTGGTGGGATGAGAATTTGTCCTTGGTGGCAAATTTGGCTATTCTGTTGTAACACATATCAAGTTTGGATTTTGCAGAATTTTGGATAGTAGTGAGGAGAGGGGCACCATAAAGGAGAGGCGGTAATAAAAATGTAGTTGCAAGGGTTTGTCTGGTAGACAGGCTAAGAGAATGTTGGTGCCTGTAGAGCATACCAAGCTTTTGTTGTGTTGTTTTGATGTTATTGTTTATGTGTAGGTCAAAGTTAAGGTTTTCATCTGTAATAATGCTTAGCAATTTAGTGTGTGGGAGAACTTCTATAGTGGTATTGTCTTGGGCTTGTATAGTAAAGAGCTTTTTATCTAGCAGAGTGGTTTTCTTAGGGGTAAAAATTATTAGTTTAGCTTTTTTTTTTCTTTTTTGGATTTAGGGCTGGATGACTGTTAAGCATCCAAGATTCAGTAGAGGTTAGGGTATTCTGGGTGATTTGCTGGAGTTCAGAGCTGGAATTTGTAGTGCAAATTATTGTAAAGTCATCAGCATAATGGATTACTGAGCATTGTGGGAGAGTGGTGTGAAAGTTGTTAATAAAGATGCTAAATAAGACAGGACCAAGTATGGAGCCTTGGGGTACCCCTGTGGAAGTATTGAGGAAGGGAGAGTAAGATTATTGCCATTTGGTGGATTGCTGCCTATTGGAGAGATAGCTATTGAGTCATTGTAGGACAGGTCGGGAAATGTGGAGGGTGGATAGTTTAGAGAGGAGGATAGTGTGGGAAATGGTATCAAAAGCTTTGGATAGCTTCAGGAAAAGAGAAGCGATTATTTTACCAGAATCCTGTGCCCAGTTAACTGTATCAAGGAAAGAGAGGAGGACGGTAGTGGTGCTGTTTCCTGGTCTGAAACCATGCTGAGTGGGTGATAGAATATGATTTTCAAGCAGGTGGTTGAGGAGCTGGGCATGGATGCATTTTCCAGTATTTTAGAGATGGGTGAGCTAATTGCTATGGGTTGAAAGTTTGTGGAGTCTCTGTTGGTGCCACAAAGGGGGAATTACATTTTTTCTAGATGTCTGGGACAAGGAATCTTTAATCAATTTGTTAATGAGTGTGCTGATTAGATAATCTATAGAGTTTGCAGATAGCTGCAGGAAGTGTGGGGGTAGATTGTCAGAGGTTAGATTACAGGGTTTTAGCTTAACTAAAAACATTTTTATTGTGGCGGTGGGTATAAGGGAGAATTTTAAGTTGGAGTTGAGGGTAGGATTGTTTTCTGGGATGATTTGGTCATCAGCTGTCTTGATGTTGGTGGTGTTAACTGTAAGAAAGGTGGTGGCTATGTTAGCTATGGTGTCAATGAAGTATGAATTGAAGAGGATGGCAAGTTCGGTAGGGGTTTTGTGTGGGTCAGGGGAAGGGTTGCATTGACAGCCTGGATGTAATAGCTGGTCGATGGAGGACCAGAACTTTTTGGGATTATTTTTATGTTGGCTTTGTAGGCAGAGGTAGTGGACATTTTTTATCACTGGTTATTAGATGGTTTGCCTGGTTATGGAGTTGCTTGTATTGTAATAGAGTTGAGGGGTCTTTGTTTTTCTGCCATGATTTCCAGATTTTATTCCTTGTGGACATGAGATCTTTAGTGGATTTTGAGAGCCAGCTTGCATGGTTATGTTTTATTCATTTTTGGCGGGTGGGTGCTTGCCTGTTTAGGATGTCTAGGAATGTTAGTTAAAGAATTCAACAGCCTCATTATGTGGTAAGGATTTGAAGGTTTCCCAGTTTACTATGTTTCATTAAATATCGATGATTGGAACTTAGTCAAATTTCTGGTTGATTTGTATTGGTGTTGGCCTGAGGTTGGAGTAGTTTTGCTTAGGACATATGCTGGGTGGTGATTACTAATTGTATTAGGTAGTATGCCTGTAGTGATGATGTTGTTAGGGTGGAACTCTAATATCCAGTCTATTGTGGAGGGTCAGTTGTTTTTTTTTTTTGTGGGGTCTGGTGATGTCTTCAATTAGTTGGGAGAAGTTGTAAACATTTATGTTTTTGAGGGGTTTTTGTGGGCAATGTCTAACCAATCAATGTTTACATCATCTAAGATGATGGTTTCATTACCTATGTTTTGGGAAGTCATGTTAATCAGTTTACACTGCTGTCACTATTACAGACATTCATAACTCTCAAACTCTTAGAGCAAGACATGTAGACAAAACCAAGCATAATGGGTGGACAAAGGCCCAATTGTAAGGACCATTGTCACATATTGCCCTTACAAACCTAGAATGGTTATACAATAACAGGTATTGCTGCACCATTGTATTTCTGATGGGAATGCAGTCTGAATTTTGGATTTCTGTCATTATTTAATGTCTCAGAACTTTAATGACCTGTCAATAGTTTGCAAATCAATCACTATGATCTTAGATACCTGCCATAGGTATGACTCACATATCTGCACATTCTGCAAATATCTGTGCAGTTGACAAATATGCAGACAGTACAGCAATCCATACAGCAGGCCTGAGATCAAACTTTAGCATATATTTTGGCATATATCTTAATTAGTAACATAAATGTATTTTGCTTACCAACTGCTGGAGCCCTATATGTATGGATTCCTGATGGTCCTGAAAAAAGTAAAGGGAGAGGTAATGGTACCAGTACTACCTTTAACATTATGACATGGGGTAATGCATTTAATCTTCTATATATCTACAGTCAATGGAGTGTTAACAGGAATGTGTCTGACAACCTCTAAATGACTTTAAAAATGCAGCCGTCTGAAATACCAAGACCAGAAAAGAACCTGACACACAGATATAAATTAGATGCACTATTACAGAATGAATGCAACACTATTAGACTGATGATCTAACAAAGCCTACCTTAAAGCTCCTCTTGAGATGCTGGGGTGGCACTCCCATCTAGAATGTATTGGCTAATGGACTCTTAGGAGCTGTCTTGTGTGGCAATGTTTGCCAAAAATTCCTCAGTGGCAGTGAGTGGTTGTTCTGTTGCAGGCCCACCACCAGTGACCTGAAAATCACATGCAAGTTCAGCAGCGCACACCTCCTTGCAGCATGAATCATGTCAGTGGCTCTGTGTCACACCTGCTCATAGGTGTGACTGTGTCGGCCAGTAACATTAACAGTTTGTAACAGTTTGTCACACAGGGCTGCACGGTCTGACATATTGGCCCAGCCTCTGGACAGCAGGTCTGCATGATGTTGGCATAATGCATCAATTATGATGTCATTCTCTGCAACACAGAATGGTGGCCTATGGTAGGCAGGCATTTTGTTTTTGAAAGACAAAATAATGAAAACACATTTAAGGATCACATCATTAAAAAAAAGAACTGTGTATGGATAAAGTAGTACTGGAAGGCTATCAGTATGCAACAGTTAATTACAATTTGAATATTCCACATGGGTCAACAAATGACATGGTCGCTACAAAAAAAAAAAAAAATGGAAAAAAAGGAGAGTAGCGTGTGAAACATATCCTTGCTTGTGCCACAACAGATACTCACTTATGCTCACACAACCAATACAACAGTCCATTCTAAATTGTGCCATAATATGGACTCATCCCCCCAAAAAAAACACAAGCTAAGGGACAAATCTGCTAACTAAACAACAGCATGATGTTAAAAGTGGTCTCAAAGGAAATATCCATGAAATGTGTGCATAGTTATCACACAGCATTAGAGATATGGCCTACTCTACAGATTCAGTACCTCTCAAATGGCTGGAAAATGAACCAATGTCCAAGTACAGTTTAATCAAATGGTTACTGATATACTTCACATTATTCCTAAATACATTCCAGCTCTGAATTATTTAGTTAAAAAAATGGATATATACGTGACAGAGTACAATACTCCTCTGTTGCAATATACTGCTCCAAAATAAATATTTAAGTGATTTAGACTTCTGAAAAAACTCTCAACTACATTGGCTTGCCTAGCTACACATTTCCCTTTTTTATAATGATGTACATTACTAACTGATTGCATCTGACCTTGTTTGTCCTTCAGAGATGTAAACTGCAGCATACACAGCTGCATTGCATGCTAACCAACAAATCCTGTGGATCTAATCAACAAGATATAAGGAATCAATGTAGAAACCATTCCCTTTCTTATTTGTGCCATGAGAAAATAGTGGAGTACAGATACAACATGAGGACTGACAGACTGTAAGTAACAGCTACATTTAACATATATCTGTGTGTGCTACAGGCTGAAACCAATGCTGCTGTTGCTGAAAATAGCCATTGATAGAGAGGTTGAGAAATTGGCAGGCCAACAACACAGTAGAGGAACTGTGGGACCTCTGGCAGCCTTGGGTCAGATACAGAGACAACATAGGGAGCCTCCCTAGTGGAATATAAGGTATGTGTTGAAGTTATTCTGTTATCAACCAGTACCCTTAACAGACTACCAGGGGCATGCTTGGTGTGTCATAGGCAACAGCATCCAGGATCTGCCAAACATTCCTGCATGCAATGCTACAAGTCAGAGACCACATATATTTTAACATAGGTTCTGAGGAGAGGGTCAGACGTCTGCCCCAATTGTAACATATATCACAGTAATCTCCAGTAATGTGTGCTATACATCACAGTCATGTACACATAAGAACAACATCTGGGGAACATGATAGTCTCTCAATTAACCATAAAGTCTACCACTTGTAATAACTACGAAGTCATGTGTAATGTCATAGGAATCATTTGGAAAGTGTGTGCTGCAAACACTTGCATTTAGCACCACTTATATATGTGACACAGTTCTCAAATGCACCAGAGCTGTGCTATGGGTTATATCTCCAAGGCTCATGTAGTTCTGGATGCATGCTACACACTGGAGTCATGGCCGAGGGAACCCATCAGAGATGCACACATACACACACACCCAGAGAAATACCTTAATGAGACACACAGCCCAAACAGAAATGCCATAGATCATCTTTTCCCACTACCACACTCGGACTGCCAGGCCTTCATTCCCATGGGCAAGCACACCATTAATATCCACTGACATGTCACTCAATGCTCATTGCATGTGCCATGCTACCCAAGTTAATGTAGTGTGAACAGCTGCAATAAGATCATGAAAGGGATGGGGTACACATCCTATCAACAAGGCCAAGGTGACCACAGCCACAGGACAATGAACCAACAAGCGGGTGTGTTTGTAGGCAAGCATAGCTCAGTAATTCATTCTCTTGGCTATAAGACAAACCATAACACACAGGCTCTGCACCTAGGAGGCTAAAACCATCCTCATAAATCACTATACAAATGTACTAGGGATGCACTACAGATAAAATGTGTCAACCATACCTAAATGATACAACAGGCAGGATGCCAGACATGTAGAGGAACCAGACCAACACACTCTTGTTAGTGCCATAGTAGATACACCTTTGCTCCAACACCCCAAAAGAGCAGTCAGTGCTTGTTTGTGACATCCAACCTGTCTTTCCTTAGTTGGCAGCTGCATATCATACTATACCCAGTGAATATCTGTGGACGTTATAATGCAATGATACTGAATGCTGTACATACTGTAAGTCCCAGACTACTGGCCATAGCTCTCAACCTTTTAGAGCAGGAAACCTGGATGATGAGATAAATAGAAGTGGGACAAAGTCCCAAAAATGTGAACGGTTTTAAAATATTCATCTGAAAGACATAAACAGTTGAGAGATGAACAGGTTTTGCATTAGCCGGACTTTTATGAAGAGTATGAAATCTGAAACTCAAATGTCTGTCATTAATTTCTAACTGAAATCTGTAATGATTTGGCACTAATTTACCAGAAAACCACAATGTTATGATAAATGGTGCAAAAAATGTGGCAAGCATCTTGTCATTCTGGACAAATATATACAGTTCAGAGGTATGTACTAGAAAAATTACTGATGAATGACCAGGATATTACTGCTCAATATCTGAGTGGTTTGGCTTCTGCTACATACCTACAATCAACTGCATTACTAGCTGAGTTAAGTACAAACTTGCAGTGTTAAAGATTGTACTGCATTTATTTTTGTTTATTTAATTGTTTCATTGAATATTGTGGTCTGTGTCTCTCTGTAGTTATTTATTTTTCTATTTAATTGTTTCATAGAATACTGTGGTCTCTCTCTCTCTCTGTCTCTGCAAATCTTGGTGGCTTTGGAATTGCCTGCCCTCCTGTAAATTTGTGTTTGAACACTCCTCCTGGGTCTATCTCATTTGCTCACTCAACCGAGTACAGTGAGATCATTCTTTGACTTCAGACACTCCTACCAGTCCCATTTGTTCAGCTCTATCCCAGCTCTATTCCAGTCTAGTGTCACAAACTCATTCTACCTAATACAGAGAGAACATTTGTGAAGGGCAAGCCACTTAGGTCCTTAATTTTGAATTATCTTCTTTTTCTCCTGTCTCCCTTCCCACTTTCCAAAAAAAAAATTCTAAGCCTGTTTCCTACCTTTCCTGTAACTAGTCTAGTCAAGATACAGATTTGCTATAACCAGAACTGTTTGTAAGCTTCTGAGCCCCCAAAACCTTTCTGTGTTGGAGGGAAGTGTCCTAGCTTATCAGTGGGAGTGGTAAGCACTAGGTAGCCTATCTACTACAATAGTGGTTTCTGGCCCAGAAATTCTAGTTTATTGGCTGTTTGACAGTTTTTCCATATCTTTCAACTTTCTGGTTTAAAAGCCTATGTTTGTGCTTGTTTCCCACCTTTCCTGTAACTAGTCTAGTCCAGATACAGATTTGCTATATCCAGGATGGTTTGTAAGCTTCAGAGCCCCCAAGCCTTTCTGTGTTGGAGGGAAGCCTTCTAGCTTATCAGTGGGAGTGGTAAGCACTAGGTAACCTATCTACCACAAGAGTGGTTTCTGGCCCAGAAATTATAGTTTATTGACCCTTTGAGCAGTTTTTCCATCTCTTTCAACCTTCTGGTTTAAAAGCCCATGTTTGCACTTGTTTCCCACCTTTCCTGTAACTAGTCTAGTCAAGATACAGATTTGCTGTATCCGGGACTGCTTGGAAGCTTCTGAGCCTCCCAAGCCTTTCTGTGTTGGAGGGAAGCCTTCTAGCTTATCAGTGGGAGTGGTAAGCACTAGGTAGCCTGTCTATGACAAGAGTGGGTTCTGGCCCAGAAATTGTAGTTTATTGGCCATTTGGGCAGCTTTTCTATCTCTTTCAACTTTCTGGTTCAAAAGCCTGCATTTGCGCTTGTATCCTACCTTTCCTGTAACTAGTCTAGTCCAGATACAGATTTGCAGTATCAAGTACTGTTTGTAAGCTTCTGAGCCCCCCAAGCCTTTCTTTGTTGGATGGAAGTATTCTAGCTTATCAGTGGGAGGGATAAGCACTAGGTAGCCTACCACAAGATCCAGGTACAGATTCTTAGTTTTAGCACTTGAATTTGCTTATTCGTGCTCAGCACTTGTTCAGAACTTGTTGTTAGCACTAAATAAGCTACAAATTACTACAGCACTCAGCCTTCCTCTTTACCTTGAGGAAAACAGTTTTTGTACTTACTTTCCTCATTTGCTTAGAGAAAAACAGCTCTTATACTCACTTTCCTCACTTGTCTGGAGGAAAGTATTTTTTATGCAGCCATGTCCAAGGGTCAGTTCCCAGTGTTCTCTCCTGTCTATCTGATGAATCTGGGCATCTTGGGGCAATGTAGAAATTGCCTCATGTACACAGACAACCCTATCCTCCTATGACCCAACACCACAACCTGTAAGAAATGCACTTATCTAGCCAAACTGCAGGTAATGCTCTCTCCAAACAAGACTGAACTTGACAGTCAAGAAGAGAAGGTAAACACTTGCACCACACCACACTCGTCACATAGTCCCACTGAACCTACACCACCAAAATCCACACATAAAAATACAAAAACTTTCACAGAGGCTCTCAATAATAATCTGCTCAAGCAACAGAGATCTCCGAAGCAGAAACGCAAGCAACCTCCACCCCCCAACACAACCTAAATCACACATAGCCCACAGACTCAGTGTGCCAATAAACCCCAGCCCATAAGGCAAAACAACATACCCAACACACTAGTCATAGGTGACACTATAGTCAGGCACACTGCTGTCCCACTCACCAGACTAAACAAGGAGAAGGTTACTGTCAGCTGCCTGTCGGGTGCCAGGATCCACCACATAACCCACTTACTCAGGTCACTCCACAACAAGTAAAAATATGACTCTGTCATTGTCCATGTTGGTGTGAATGACCTGAGTTGTACCTCCATGGGCTACATGAAAAGAGACATTGAAGAGCTCTCCGGTATTGTAGCCCGAGTAGCTATGACCCTAGCCCTGAGTAGCATCCTGCCATCACCCAGAATGATACCGCAGCATAAGTACAAAATGATTGACTTCAACAATTGGATAAGCTTCTGCTGTCATTCTAAGGGTATCCAGTATCTGTCTGCCTGGGACGACATGGTCGACAGACCACAATGCTTTGCCAGAGATGGCCTGCACCAGTCGCCCCTGGGATTCTGGAGACTGGCTAAGGGTCTTGCTGCCCCTATAGTTCCTTTTTTAGGCAAGGTTCAAATGACAAATTCACCACCATAGCAGGAACAGGCAAGCAAAAACTGAGGGTAATGCTACTCAATGCTAGAAGTCTAAATCTCAAAATGCACTCACTTGAGGAACTCCTTAAAATGGAGAACATTGATATCTGTGCAATGACTGAGACCTGGTTCAAGGCTCTAGAGAGCACCCCTGCATTACCAGGCTATACCACATGCCACACTTTTCGGCCACCTAACCTGGACCTGAACACCAAAGACGGAGGTGTGTCCATATTCATTAAGGATATCCACACCTCCAGGCTAGTTGAGCAGCATAATGCATCCGAGGTTATCCAAGTGCAACTAACTCTGGCCAAAACTGCAATCCAAATTGTAGCTTGCTACAGATCCACCACCATGACCCAGGATTCCCACCCCTCATTTCTTGATATACTGGAAAATATTAGGGTTCAACCAAACACCCTAATAATGGACAATTTCAACTACCCCATCATTAACTGGGAAAACTACTCACGTACCTACTCCTTCACTCAATGCTTTCTGGAATTCATAAATTCCAATGCCCTGGATCAACTTATCCACACCCCCAACAGGGGAAACAATATCCTAGACCTAGTCATTACCAACATGAGTGACTAGTGATCCAAACCTGAAGTCAACTCCTCGTTGGTCAGATCCGACCATAAGCTAATCACTGTAGATATCCGCATCCCGCCCCCCACCCACCATTAAGGAAACCATGGTAAAAAAAATCTCCAAAGCCAACTTCATGCTTCTTAAGAGAGAAAGTGGTGAACTTCATGACACCCATGCAGATGGACATTACAGTTAAGATTGCTGAATCTTACACAGATGCACTCGATAAGCACTAACATGAGTGCATGAATCGTGCTATCCCAAACAGAACCAAGTCGCTATCCTCCAAAAAGAGGAAGCCAATCTGGGGGTCCCCTGCCATAAACAAACTCTACAACAGACGGAAGAAACTGTTGCAAAATAGAGTAAAATCCCGTAAGTGGAAGAGCTCCCTGGTCAGCCTCAGTAAGAAGCTGAGATCCCTTATAAGATCCTCCAAAGTTAGCTATGAAAAGAAAATCACCACTGATTCTAAGGGCAACCACAAAGCATTCTAGAGCTATGTCAAGAATCTCAATGGCAACACCCAGATCTGCTCTGAGTTACAGCACAATGGCACGAAAATTACAGAACCAACTGATACTGCCAACATTCTGGCAGATAGGTTCAGTGCTAAATTTACTCCCCTCTCACCCCCTACAGGGCCCATATCTATACAGGAAGAATGCAGAGTCCCTGTAATCACATCTATACAGGTAAAAGCTGCACTCTCTAAAACCAAAAACACAGCATCCATGGGACTGGACAACATCCCAGGCTGCATTTTACACAAACTTCAGAATGAACTGGTTCCCCCACCTAAGCACCATGTGCAATCATAGTCTCACATCAGGCTTTGTACCCACTGAATGGCCCACAGCAACAGTTATCCCACTCCACAAAGGGGGAGCCACCACTGATCCTGGGAACTATCACCCTATTAGTCTGACGAACCTGGTCTGCAAGGCCATGGAATGTATCATCATGGCACTCATAAATAAAGGCATTGGCAATCTCCAAACTCTGGACCCCACCCAGTTCGGGTTTGTAAAAGGCAGATCATGCCTTCTGAACCTGATCGACTTCTTTGAGGCAGTCACCAAAGCCGTAGACGAGGGTAAGGTGGTTCACACAGCCTATCTTGACCTCACCAAGGTTTTTGACACCATCCCCCATTTGGAATTATAGCTAAACTCACTAAACTAGGTATAAATCCTGATGTCGCAAGATGGGTTGCCAACTAGCTCACTGACAGAACTCACACTGTAAAAGTTGCTGACTCCAAATCTGACGTCAAATCAGTGGCAAGTGGAGTACCACAGTGTTCAGTCCCGAGACTTCTCCTGTTGGGTATCTACTTCTCTGAAGTACAGGCTAACACAGAAGGCCTCTGGCTAATGAAGTTCACAGATGAAGCTGAGTCCCCAAATGATGTGGACATCCTACAGAGGGGCCTCACTGAGACAGACACCTGGTGTCAGAGGCATGGCCTTGAGCTCAATGCCAAAAAGTGCATTGTCGTCCCCTTTGGTAAAAACTCTGTCCCCATGAATTACCACATAAACGGCAGTCTACTTTATTTATTTATTTATTTATTGACATTTGTTAACCGGGTTTGTCCAACTGGGCTTGTGGCCCATTTTCAGTGGAGACCCGAGGAGAAAAGCTCCAGTAATACATTTTAAAACAAGTACAATTTTAAACAATATTGATATAATAGCAGTTATAGAAAAATGATTCACATATGTTGGGATACACACATAAAGTTAAAGTTGCATTAAAAAGAATCTATTAACAATTTTACATTGATATAGTTCAATAGGCCAACAATTAACATTTTTTGTTTGTATAAAATTGTGCAAATGCATAGTAGACACATTGGAGAGAGAGGTGTGATGAGGTACTAAGTATGATCCTTTTGAGGGTACATAAAGGGAAGGAAGACTAGGTAGGGTCATGGCATGGGCAGGTTCTGGAATTGAGAAAATAAGCTTTTTGTTCATTTTTAAAGTGTGAGGTGTGGGAGATTGAACGTAAGTCAAGGGGAAGTTTGCTCCAAGCATGGGCAAGGGAGTGTTTGTAGAGTAGTTTGCCTACTGACCTTTTTGGGTGGTAGATATCAAGTAATTGTTGGTTAGAAGTATGGAGGGTCCAGGATGGGATGTAGATGGAGACTAAGGAAGATAGAGATGGACAGAAGGAGGGTTTATAAAGAATAGAGTGTAGCATATGAAATCGATAAGATAGCAGAAACAGGGGAAGTTCAAACCATTGAAGAGAGTTTAAAGAAATGCAGTGGTGTGAGTTGTATGGGGAGTTAGTAATGAATCTGGCTATTTTATGGTAAGTCTGTTGCAGTTTGTTTACAGTGGAGGCCTGGATATTGGTAAGAACCGGGGTGGCGTATAAGAGGGAGGGGAGGAGGAGTGCCTGGCCCAGGGTAAGTCTAGATTCAGGGGTTAGGAATTTTTTGTTCCGATATAGCAGACCTAGTTTCTGGTTTGTTTTTTTTATACATTGGAGTATATGTAGGTTGAACTTGAGTTCGTCATCGATAATGATCCCTAGAAGTTTTGTGTGGGTGTCAGGTTGGATATTTGTATTGTTAGAAGATGTAATAAAACATGAGGTTTTGTGATGAGAAAGAGAACGAGGAAGGAAAAGTAGAAGTTTGGTCTTTTTGGGATTTAGGATCAATAGGTTGTGAGAGAACCATTGTTCAGTGGATAGTAGGGCCTGTTGGGTCAGGGAGTGAAGTTCAGGAATGTTATTTGAGATGGATATAAGTGTGGAGTCGTCGGCATACTGAATAAGGGAGGATTCTTTGCATGAGGTGTAAAGATCATTGGTGAAGATGTTAAACAAAAGGGGTCCCAAGATGGAGCCTTGGGGAACACCAGTGGAGATGGGAAGGAAAGATGAGGAGGATAAGAGCCATTTGATAGATTGTTCCCTGCCAGATAGGTAACTATTAAACCAGGCAAGTGCGGAGAGGGGTAGGTGGAGATTTGCGAGTTTGGATAGTAGTAAAGAATGAGAGACAGTATTGAAGGATTTGGAGAGATCTAGGAAGAGACAGGAAATGAGTTTATTGTTGTCTAGGGCCACTGCAATGATATGAGTGAAGGAGAGGACGTCAGTGGTGGTGCTGTGGCGAGGACAAAATCCATGTTGGGTAGGGGTAAGTACGTGGTGTGTGAGAAGGTGATTGAGAAGTTGTGAGTGAATACATTTTTCTAATATCTTGGAGAGGGGGGACAGAATGGCAGTGGGTCGGTAGTTTGAGGGGGTCAGTGGAGTTTCCACCTTTATGAAGAGGGATAGTGAAGAAAGATTTCCAAAGGGTGGGAACAGTTGATTCCAAAATAGATTGATTAATTAGTATAGATACAGGATAGGCAAGTTTGAGGAATATAGGAGATAGATTGTCAGTAGAAGGAGGGCAAGGTTTTAGCTTGAGTAGGAGAGATTTGATGTAAGTAATGGGAACTGGCTCAAAAGAAAGCAAAGTTGTGTTAGTGGGACTTGGAGAGGTGGGTGTTGAAGTAGAGTTTGGCTTAGAGGTTTCCAGATTTTGGATGGAAGAGATAAAGTGTTTATTCAGGAGCGTAGCTGTTTCCTGAGAGGAAGAGTTAGGGTATGGGGAGGGATTAGAGGGCTTTCCAGGATAGAGGATGTTGTTGAGAGTTAACCAAAATTTTTGAGGATTGGATTTGTTGTTATGCTGAGCAGATCTATAGTATAACTTTTTGTCATTAGTTGTATGTTTTTTGCAAGGTTCCTCAGTTCCTCAGTTGCCTGTATTTTTGAAGAAAAGGTGGTTGTTTAGTTTTAGTCCAGGTTTTCCAAGCATGATCTCTTTGTTTCATAAGGGACCTAGTCTCTTTGGAGAGCCAGGGAGCATGGTTTGATTTTACTCTGATCTTCCTAGAGGGAGCTAAGGAGTTTAGAGTATTCATGAAGATGCTATTGAAAGTGCTTACAGCATCGTTTAGGGGGAGGTGTTTTAGAATGGACCAATCTATGTTGTAGAGAATGGAGTTAAATTTGGGATGAATTGAAAGTCGATAGTTTTCGACAGTCTTTGATAAGGTGGGGTTTAGGAATATGGGAGTAGTGTCTTAAGATGGTGGTAGGGAAATGATCACTGAGGGAGTCAGGTAAGGTGGTGGGATTGTGGTATTGGTGGGGGGAATTGGTAAGGATCCAGTCTATGATGGAGCTGGAAGAGGAATTTTTATGGAAGCGAGTGGGAGATGTTATAAGTTGGTGGAAGCTGTGTAGGTGGATGCTGAGTTAGGGGGAGTCAGTTGTTAGTTTGGACCAATTAATGCCGAATGTGTGATAAGAGACCTGGGGATCCAGGTAGACAGTAGTCTCTCCTTTAATAATCACATAGCCACAGTAGTCAGGAAATCTTTCTGTGTGGCACACCTTATCACAAAAGGGTTCTCATCTAGGAAAAAAGAGGTCATTGTTCCCCTCTACTCGGCACACATTAGACCCATTATAGAGTACAATGCCCCTTTTGGAATGTACCTCACAAGACATCTGCAACAGCTGGAAAGGCCACAGAAGTACCTCACAAACTGGATTACTGGCCTCAAACAGATGCCCTACACTGACAGTCACAAAAAACTCCAGCTTTACTCTGTAGTATATCACCTACTCTGAGGGGATCTTTGCCTAACATACAAAGCTATGTTAAACTCAGAGCTGTTAGACATGCTACACCTAAAGAAATCCCATTCCCTCTGAGCTACACGTTCTAGCAACCTAAACCTTGTCACCACAATAAACAGGACATGTGGAGGGATAGATTCATGTTCCAGAGGCTTCCTATACTCTGGAACAAGCTACCCATCTATGTCAAACAAAGTTCCTCATTAGCACTCTTCAAGAAAAGTCTTGATGAGTGGATGGGAAATAGGAAATACACCCCGGGGATCACTTCTGTGGCTCTGCTCAACAGGGGCACAGGAAATAATTTTTTTTGGGTGGCATAAGCCAGGGAACCTTGTTGGCTAGGCTTACTTCGGCCCTTTGGCCAATAGCCTAGTACCTGCCTATGAACCTATAATAGTGGTGTATTTTTGCAAGTAAACATCATAACGGGTTGTTTACTCAGTGGGTGCAGTATTTTAAAAGTGATACATTTCATTAAATGCACAGTTAACATGGTAATCTTGTAGTACAACTGTAAATAATTACAAATTTGATTGTGTTCTAGCTATTCCTCTCATCTGTACAGATTACTGCAGGTTGTCCACATATTAGACTCATATATTTGGACTTCTTCTCATAAAATTGTGATTTGCTGGAAAATCACTAGCAAATCATTGAGAAGTGATGTCAGAAAATAATGGCACACAATTGATTTTTAGACTTTATATCCTGCAGAATACTGATGCTAATGCATTACATGTTATTCTATCCACATCTTAAGTATGTAAGACCAATATTTATAGCGTGTCCCTAATTTTAAGCCTATGTCACCCCATTCCTTGTGCACAGATTCCTTGCTCTGAGAGGTGGAGAGGTATCATACTGGCTGCCTGTTGCTACTTGCAACAAAGGTTTATGTTTGAAACACAGGGTTAAGGCACCCATCCTGAGTTTAGCATGTGCATTCTACAGTGGATTGGATTTTAGAGCTCTGTGCGAATATTTCCTGTGTTGTAGTGTATGTCATTCATTTTTTATATTCTGCTTATTATTACATGTATTATGTTAATTTCTGAAGCGTGTAACAGTGATATCCTCAGGATAAATATTAATGTAGTAGATTTTTATGTAGTATCTCCTGTAGCTGAATATGTTAAGTGCTGGAATGAGGTTCACATAGTCCTGGGTCCTAATGCAAGGACTGCCACTTGTATTTTACTAATGTGTCCTTGCATTATATTGCAATGTAATGAAACATACAAGTGTTCTTGAAATCTTCTACTGGCAACAGCTTTCAGTGTAGGTTCATAGGTTCATAGGTAGGTACTAGGCTATTGTCTCTAGGGTCTATATGAGCCTAGCCAAAAATGTACCCTGGCTTTCGCCACCCAAGAAAATTATTTTCCTGTGCCCCTGTCGAGCAGAGCCACAGATGTGATCCCCGGGGTGAATTTCTTATCTCCCATTCAATCAAGATTTTTCTTGAAGAGTGCTAATGAGGAGCTTTGTTTGATATAGATAGGTAGTTTGTTCCAGAGTATAGAAAGTCCCCGGGACAGGAATCTATCCCTCCAGCATGTTCTTTGTTGACAAGGTTTAGGTCCCTAGGGCATGTAGCTCAGAGGGATTGGGATTTCTTTAAGTGGAGCATGTCCAACAGCTCTGGGTTTGACATAGCTTTGTATGTTAGGTAAAGATCACCTCTGAGTAGGTGATATGTGACAGAGTAAAGCTGGAGTTTTTTTAGATGGTCTGCTTAGGGCATCTGTTTGAGGCCAGTAATCCTCTTTGTGAGGTATTTCTGTGGCCTTTCTAGTTGTTGTAGATGTCTTGCGAGGTACATACCAAAAGGGGCATTGTACTCTATAATGGGTCTAATGAGTGATGAGTAGAGGGGAACAATGACCTCTTTTTTCCTGGATGAGAAACCTTTTCTGATGAGGTGTACCATGTAGAAGGATTTCCTGACTACTGTGGCAATGTGATTATCAAAGAAGAGACGACTCTCCACCTGTCTGCCAAGGTCTCTTATCACACTTTCGGTGTTAAGTAGACTATCGCCTATGTGGTAGTTCATGGGTGCAGAGTTTTTACCAAAAGGGATGAGAATGCACTTTTTGGCATTGAGCTTGAGGCCATGGCTTTGACACCAGGCATCTGTCTCAGTGAGGCCCTTTTGTAGGATGTCCACATCGTTAGGAGTTTTGATTATGGCTACTAGTTTGTAGTCACCTGCGAACTTCGTTAGCCAAAGACATTCTGTGTCAGCCTGTACTTCTTTTTTAAACATTTTTTTATTAATTTTCTTGAAATAAAATAATACAAGAAATCTGATATATAAATATGCACAATATATGTCTTAAAAACATCTTAACATGGAACAATAACTATTTACAATGTCCATAACAGCTATAATGCCATTGTTGTGATTACATTTTATCTAGTAGTTTTTCAAGCTTCAACCAAGTTAATTTTTAGTAGTAGTTCTTTCTGAAATAGTTTGCAACTCCCTATTACATACAAGTTTAGCTAATGGTAAAAGAATCTGTAAACGATAGGATTTTTTTACACTTCCAATTTGACGTAATGATTTTTTTTGCAATTGCAAGCAAGGACCAAAGAAGGTGCACCTGTATTTTGGGGATATGTGTTGGTATTGGTGCACTGAACAGTAATAATGAGTCAGATACTTCACACTTGTCCTACCACAACGCTTTTATGAAATTTCTGAACTCTATCAAGAATAGAGTTACTATTTTATATGTAAGAAACATGTGTACCCAATCTGCACAAAGTATTTCCTCACATCTCCAACATTTATTAAGATTATTTTTTGATATCATGTCCATCTTATGTGGGATAATAAAGCTCCTATGGATGTATTTCCAAGTGAAGACTTTCCAAGAAGGGGATGACGTTGTGCTACTAATTGATTTAAGTACTAATTCTTTATCAGTATCTGAAAAAATGGATTTGTTTATTCTCTCTATGAAATTCCATAAGGAGTCATCTGGGATTTGCATATTGGTTCTTAAAGATTTATATATACTTGTCAATGATAGAATATTATTAACGTGCAAAGTGTTTATTTCACAAAGAAGAGAAAGCATTTTAGGTAAAGGTGTTGTGCTGGTGATATGACATATTTTGAATTCATTTACTATGCATTCTCTAAATATCTATATGTTCAACCAGTTGTGCTTTATGTTATACCTGGCCATAAGAGAACATAGTTTGTGGATATTATTATTGCAGAGAAACTGGTGCCAGAAAACTAAGCCATTTTCTTCCATTACTTTTATTTTAGATACGTTGAAAGAGTCCAGATATGGCTTCGTGTATGCTATGGGAAATATTAAAAATATTGAGCTTTTTGTCATATGATTTTTGTTTATTATATTTTTAAAATTATCTAATATATAATTAGTGAAAAGAGAATTTTTTTATTCTTATTGGTATTGTAGAAATGTTCTTTGAGAACAAGGAAGATTTTTTTTATTTTCTGAGAACATATTATTGTCAATATTTGTGTCTATGTCAGATAATAAGATACTTACATGGAGATTTTTCCAATTAGAACTATATTTGGAGTTTAACCATTGGCTCATCACATTAAGTATGGTCGATTCCGCATAAAGTTATAAATTTGGGAATGCTATTCCCCCATCTTTCCAGCTTCTGTAGTGCAAAGCATGGCTGATTCTTGGCTTTTGTGGAAACCATAGGAAATTTCTTAACATAGAATTTAGTTACTTTGTTAACGTTTTGTATGGGGAGCCAATTAAAGTTTGGAAGTAGAACAAAATTTTGGGTAATATGATCATTTTTATTAATAACAGTCTTTCTCCTATCATGAAATAAATTTTATTCCATCTATTTCAAAATTCCTTAACTGTGGCTAATAGGTATTTGTAATTTGTTTTTAAAGTATTATTCCAGTTTGACTTTATGTATATTCCTAAGTACTTAATGGTGTCATTTGCCCAGTTAAAATTGTTGTGTTTTCTTAGTAAAGTGTTTACTTTTTATTTATTAATAAAGTTTCTGTTTTGGTGTAATTAAAGCTTAGGTCTGAAACCTCTTCAAAAACTTGCAGGGATTTTGTTATATGAGCTATAGAGGAATCTATATTTCCAATTGTTAGCATGACATCGTCCACAAAAAGTTGTATTTTAGAAATGTAGCTTGGACTAACAGAAAATCCCCTTATATTAGAATTTGCTCTAATGAAGTTAGCTAGAGGTTCTACTGATAGGGCAAATAATAAGGGGGAAAGTGGGCAGCCTTGTTTGGTGCCTTTTAGGATGTTAAGCAGACCTGATAAAAAGCGTCAATTTTGATGTATGATATTGAGTTAACATATAATCTGTTAATTATATCGATAAAGTCAGGGGAGAAGTTATATACACTTCTAATACTTTAAATAAATAGGACCAATTTATAGAGTCAAAAGACTTGTTTAAGTCTAGGTTAATAATTGATAGTTCTTTTTTTTCCTGTTAGCATGATCTACTAAGGAAAGGAGCCTGATAACATTGTATTGTACTCTTCTATTTAGGATGAAGCCTGTTTGATCATCACCTATTATGTTAGGCATCAATTGATTTAATCTGTTAGCTAATATTGATGTAAAAATTGTATAGTCCACATTTAATAGTGAAATGGGACAATACGAAGTTACTATTTTGGGGTTTTTGTCCTGTTTTAGGATAAGGAAAATCATGGCATATTTCCAGGAAGGGAATGAGCTTGTCTTTTTTCTGAATTCCTCAAAAGCTTATAAAAGTATCTTTAATGTATCGTCTGTGAGTACTTTATAAATTTATCTTATTAATCCATCTAATCCTGGGGCTTTATGGTTCTTAAGGCTTTGAATCCTCTCTTTTAGTTCACTTAATGTTATTGGTTTGTGAAGTTTGGTATTCTGTTCTATTGATAGTTTGTTGCCTATGTTCTCATTTAAGAAGTTATCTTTTGGGACGTTATTAACATTTGGATTTGTGTTATTTATTATTTCATGATGTTTTCTGAAAGTCTCAAGGATATCTTCTAAATCTAATCTGTTACAATTTTAGTTTTATTTTTAGTTTCATCATCAATTTTCCTTATATGTTTAACATTGGTTAAGTTTTTTTGATTTCACAGCTCATCTATGCATGTTTTTTGGTTAACAGAGTAAGATTGTAATTTGATTCTTTCTAAATGTATTGCCACTTTGTGATTAAAAATTTCCATGTAATCAAGGTTTGTTTCAGTTCTGTATTTGTGTTTATGTCTTTATTATTTAGATTTCTTTTTAGTTCATCAATTTTTGATTGTATTCTCAATAGTGTACTATCCCATTCCTTTCATTTGTTTAGGTACTACGGTTTTGATTTTACCAAAAATGTACATTTTTAGCGTATCCCAGGCAATAACTTTTAGAAGTACTATCATTGTCATTTCTGTCTAGAAATATTTTGATTTCTTTCAGTAACCATTCCTTAAACCCAGTTATCTTAACAATGTATGCTGGTATTCTTTGCCAGTATACTAGATGACTAGATTTCATGTGGATTTTAAAGGAAATAGCGTAGTGGTCAGACATTGGACAGGAGCTAATGAAAACTTCCTGAATTTTTAAGAATAAATAATCTGTAACCAATACCTTATCGATGGTAGTTTGTGTACTGAATCTGTATGAGTAATGTGTGTATTTTATGGATTTCAGTTCTGCTTTTTCATGAATATCTCTTATATTTGAATCATTGATGAAGTTGTTCAATCTTTTAGCAGGTGCAGATATCTTAAACATATCAGACTTAGTAGTATCACTTCTGGAGACAATACAGTTAAAATCACCTGCATATATTATTTCTCCCTTAGATTTGATTGCAAGCAAGTCAAGATATTTATTCGCTGTTGTAGCACTGACACCAGGTATCCAATAAGTATTGGCTAATGTGATTCGTTTTTTATTTATTTATAGAAGAATTAAGCAGAACATGCCATTTTTGTCTGAATACATCTCAATTATTTTAGGTACTGGTAGTGTTTTCCTCCACAATATCATGGTGCCTCTTCTTTTGGTTCGAAAATGAGATTTTGCAAGTATAGAGTAGTCATTAAAAGACATCCTATTCAAATCTTCTACTATTATATGAGTTTCTTGCAAGAATGCAATATTTACCTTCTTAGTTTTCAAATATTTGGTTAAGCTTCCTCTCTTTATAGGATTGTTGAGTCCATTTACATTTAAGGACAAACATTTATAGGAAAACATTCCTATAGATTGTGTTAGATAGTAAATATTCTGTTATGAACATAACATGAACACTGAGTATAACTGTAAAACATGTAAAACTATTTAGAAGTTTAAACATGGAATATTTAATTTCTGGTTTAATGAGAAGTTCCTCAAAACCACCTTTGTCCATCCTAAGAACAGTAATCTACGTCCGCTCTGTGCTACTGCCATTACAATAACTGCATAGAATGTAATAAGAAGTGAGAAAAATAAAAGGCTACTCCTTAGAATTGTTACTGATTTGAGTAGTGAAATATCAAAGTGTGTTAAATTACAGTTAATACATTATTTGTGATAATTATGTATATTAGAAGTAATTATCTTTGTATAACCAAATCAGAGAGTAATTTTAAAACAAAAGACCTAGTGTATTGTTACCGGAGTAGGAAAATAGTAATGCCTTTAGGTAACTTATGTTTAGCTATGAGTCTAAAAAGTTTTCCAGACAGAGTTAATAAGAAAACATGGAACTATCAACAATTTTAAGTAAAAGCTATTAAGATTTAAACTAGAAAGCACAATAGCTATCCAAAAACTAGTAAGTAACTCTCTCTCTGTAAATTAATGAGAACAGGTATTGCAAATCCTGGCAATAACAAATGAAAAATTACTAATATCTGACTTCTGTACATATTATGCTAGGGACAATTATAAACATGTACATGTATAAATGGCACAGACAACACAGTAATATGCAACAGTTGAACAGCAAATGCTATAGATACACAGACAAAGTAGGTTTGAATATCTCAGACCCCTATATACTGTTATGCAAACATAATGTAACGGGTTGCAACATTGCTGTCAGAAATAAAAATGTCTCAATACGTGTGCAAGGGTGATCACAACAAAATGAAAAGAGTTCACATAACTAGGTACATATTTTAAGGGTGGTTGTAGGTTAGTCCTATAGAGCTATACCTATGCATACCTAGATAAAACAATGCATATGAATGACAAATGTATACCAAAGTTCATGATTACTGACCTGTGCACATGTATCTTAGAATATGCTATATTTATAAAGGTTAGTTATTAAAGCTAGATAACAAAACAGGTATCTAGAAACTGGTAAGTAACTTTCTCTGTAAATTTATGAGGGCTGGTACCTTTTTTACAGATTGTACTTAAATAAAAATCTTGGTCTTTTTAAAACATACGTATCTTACTTTCATCAAACTGGGGATATAAATAAGTCAGTTAAACTGAGGAAAGCACAATAATTATAAACAGAAAAGGAGAGAAACAGACAAAAAAAATATTTCTGTATGCTAAATATTTTCATTAACTGAACACACAGAAGCCTTTCTGCAAAGCTATCTCTGAACTTCAGTTAAAAGCTTGTTTAAATATGTGCATTGTTACAAGTAATTAAAACACTGAATATGCATTTTAACAAAGTTAAAATATCATTTACCATTAAAAAACGTTTCTATAACAATGTGCAGCATTTAGCACTTAAAGCAAATCCTTTCATTTCTTAATAGTCCTTTTCTTTTCAGCAATTCTGTGGCATTAACCTCAGATAACATCATCTGAGCATGCTGAGAGGTCAGAGTGCTGTTACAGTGATGTAATCAGTTTACACACAAGCAGGAAGTGTTCTAATCTTGAGAAAGAGTTATTTTAAAGCTTTTTGATTTTTCAGCGGCAAAATACAGCACAAAGGTAATTTAAACAAGTAGATTGTGCTCAAGAATGTTGTATGGCTGTCATGCATAGCATAAAAAACAGGCAGATAGAGTTAAGTAAATCATACAGTAAAATTCTTAAAATACTTCTTTTTGAACAGTAAATCTGTACATTGAAAAGCCTTCTTTTCCCTTCCACTTCCCTCAGCTTTAATATACTTTTTAAATAAAAAATTAGCACTATTTACATATTAAATAAAAACTTTATGCTATCTATCTCATATTAATTTATAGAGCCAAACATCTGTGTAGAATGTTTGTATGGTCACAGCAGATGCATACTTTGTGTAGAAATTTTATTATAACTTTATATGATGGGTATAGTGTGTTAATTGTAATAAGTTTAAATGGAAGTAATGTGAATCATTTGCATACGGTGTGAAGCTGTTATTTGAAGGCTATTGTCATTTGCTGACTGTGTCTGTGAGATTAATAGAATAGTATGAATGAATAGGAAAGAGAGGAGAAAAAAGAATCAATAAGTGCTGGGTAGCAATATTATATTACCACTGATGTAATGCATAGCCTGCATAATAAATGTTTGCTGTAAGGTGTTTATATTACTGCAGCTTATTTTTAAGTAAATATTTAAACAAATTTGTTTATATTAAAGTACTTAGCAACTGTATATATTATTATGCAAAATAAAAGGAAAAGAATAAAAAAAACAAAAGTAAGAAAAAAGAGAGCAGTATTAAGAAATAGAAAAAGGTAATATAGAAAAAAGCAGGTTTAAGTCTATATATATATATATATATATATATATATATATATATATATATATATATGTATATATATATATATATATATATATATATATTTACTAAATAAGTAGAACGTTTGTACCTTATGATTCCATTTGTATCTTGTGTTTTCAGATGTATTGTTTGTTAATAAGTTTTGAGAGTGATGTTTTTTATACTATTTCCCCTTAAGCTTCTTACTAGATTTGTCAGCTGTAGTTATTTTACCATTAGCAGCTTGTATTTTTAGACTGTGCAAAGAAAGGTCCATTTCTTCTACTTTCTCAAGTAAGTTGCTTTTCCTCACGAAGGTTCATGCTTCTTCAAGAGAATTGAATATTTTTTGACAATCCAAGTGGATAATTTTGATTCCGGTTGGAAACATTATCTGGGCTTTAATGTTGGATTTTTTTAAGTCTTTAATAAGTGGGACACACACTTTTCTCTTTGTGATCACAATGGAAGTGTAATCACTGTCAAATCTTATATTTTTTCCATCGACTTGGACCGGATCTCCTGACCATGCAGCTCTTAGTATTAAGTCTTTGTCTTCTGTAGATATGAATTTTACAATGATGGATCTCACAATTGTTGAAATTTTTGATGCAGATGTACATGACAGGGACCTGTGGGCTCTCTCGATTCCGAAAGATAAAGCTTCAGGGAGGTTTAGTATTTTTGGAAGCCAATCATTTAGGAAGAGAATCATATTATTTCCTTATATTATTTCTGGAACTCCATAGATCCTAATGTTGTTTCTTCTGGAGCTACACTCTGGAACTTCCACCTTTTCTAGTAACTGGTTATTTTGTTTTAGTAAAAAGTTTATCTGGTTGTCATTTTCCATTTGCCTGTGATTTATTTCACTTACTGAATCTTCTATAGCTGCTATTTGGTCAGAGTGAGTAGTAATAATTTCCTTTAAGTCATCAGTTTGTTTTTTGCTTTCTTTCTTCATATTTTCCATAATCTTCTTTAAATTATCCATCTTTATAGAAAGGTCTTGAATGCTGGTAATTATTGTTTGAAGTTCCTTTTTCATAGTGCTATCTTATAGAGATGTCTTTGAGGGACTCATAGCTGTTTTAGTCTGTAACCGGTGACAGAACTTCTGACAGGTAATATGTTGCTAAATAATTGAAAAAATTAAGATATCTTCTGATAAAGTTGTTCACAATATCAAGATAAGTAGTTGTGGAAAAATTCTTCAATGTTTGTTGAGTTAAAATAGAAAAATCCTGTCAGAAAAAATCATTTCAGGCACAGCATCAAGAAAGTGCAGCTAACTCCTTAACATTTTAGCCATGCCACCCTTAGCCTGTACTTCTGAGAAGTAGATACCAAACAGGAGAGGACCCAGGACTGAACTCTGCGGTACTTCACTGCTCACTGGTCTGAAGTCGGATTTGGAGTCTGCTACTTTCACAGTGTGGGTTCTGTCAATGAGCCAGTTGGCAACCTATCTTGTGACATAGGGATGTATACCTAGTATAGTGAGTTTATCTATAATTCCAGAGTGGGGGGTGGTGTCAAAAGCCTTGGCGAGATCTAGATAGGCTGTGTGTACACCACCTTACCCTCATCTATGACTTTGGTGACTGCTTCAAAGAAGTCTATCAGGTTTAGGAGACATGATCTGCCTTTTACAAACCCGAACTGGGTGGGGTCCAGAGTTGGAAATTACCAATGTCATTGTTTATAAGTTCCATGATGATACATTCCATAGTCTTGCAGACCAGGCTCATCAGGCTAATGGGGCGGTAGTTCCCGGGGTCCATGGTGGTTCCCCATTTGTGGAGTGGGATAACTGTTTCTGTGTGCCATTCAGTGGGCACAAAGCCTGAGGTGAGGCTGTGCTTGAACATGGTACTTAGGTGGGGTGCCA
The DNA here is from genome assembly GCF_019279795.1 of Protopterus annectens. Classification (NCBI taxonomy): domain Eukaryota; kingdom Metazoa; phylum Chordata; order Ceratodontiformes; family Protopteridae; genus Protopterus; species Protopterus annectens. The sequence goes on from NC_056748.1 coordinate 225,310,047, forward strand.
GTTTGTTCTGTAGTTCATGTAGAATGCAGCCTGGGATGTTGTCAGGTTCCGTGGATGCTGTGTTCTTGGCTTTGGAAAGTGTGGTTTTTACCTGTGCAGCCATGATTACAGGAACTTTGCATTCTTCCGGTATAGAGATGGCCCCTTTAGTGGGTGAGGGGGGGTAAGGTTAGCACTGAAACTATCTGCCAGGATGTTGGCAATATCAGTTGGTTCTGTATATTTAGTGCCATTGTGCTGAAACTCAAAGCAGATCTGAGTGTTGCCATTGAGAGTCTTGACATAGCTAAAGAATGCTTTGTGGTTGTCTTTAGAATCAGTGGCAATTTTGTTTTCATAACTAGCTTTGGAGGATTTTATGAGGGATCTCAGCTTCTTACTGAGGCTGACTAGGTAGTTCTTCCAGTCATGGAATATTACTCTTTTTTGCAACAGTTTCTTTTTTCTGTTGCAGAGTTTATTTATGGCAGGGGACCACCAGACTGGTTTCCTTTTTTTGGAGGAGAGCATCTTGGTTCTGTTAGGGATAGCACAATCCATGAACTCGTGTAAGTGCTTGTAAAGTGCATTTGTGTAGGATTCAGCAGTCGTACCTCTATTGTCCATCTGCATGGGTGTCGTGAGGCTTGACATGTCTGTCTTAAGAAGCTTGAAGTTGGCTTCGGAGAAATTTTTTACAGTGGTTTCCCTAATGGAGGTGGGGGGTGGGATGTGGATGTCCAGGCTGATTCGCTTGTGGTCAGATCTGACCAACGAGGAATTGACCTCTGGTGTGGAACACCTGTCACCCATGTTGATAATGACCAGGTCAAGGATATAGCTGCCCCTGGTGGGGGTATGGATAAGTTGATCCAAGGCATTGGAATTTATGAATTCCAAAAAACGTTGAGCAAAAGAGTTGGTACATGAGTAGTTTTCCCAGTTAATGGTGGGGTAGTTGAAATCGCCCATTATTAGAGTGTTAGGTTGTACCCTAATATTTTCCAGTGTATCAAGAAATGAGGAGAGGGAATCCGGGGCATGGTGGAGGATCTGTAGCAAGTTACAATTTGGATCGCAGTCTTGCCCAGAGTTAGTTGCACTTGGATAATCTCGGATGCATTATGATGAGCAACTAGCCTGGAGGTGTGTATATCCTTAATGAATATGGACATGCCTCCACCTTTAGTGTTTCGGTCCAGGTTAGGTGGCCGAAAGGTGTGGTATTAATTATAGCCTGGCAATGCTGGGGTGCTTTCTGGAGCCTTGAACCAGGTCTCTGTCACTGCACAGTTGTTGATGTTCTCCATTTTAAGGAGTGCCTCAAGTGAATGCATTTTGAGGTTTAGACTTCTAACATTGAGTAGCATTACCCTCAGATTTTGCTTGTACCTGTAACGGTGGTGAATTTGTCATTTGAATCTTGACTAAAAAAAGGCACTATATGGGTGGCAAGAGCCTTAGCCAGTTTACCGGAATCCTAAAGGTGACAGGTGCAGGCCATCTCTGGCCAAGTATCGTGGTATGTCCATCATGTCTTCCCAGGCAGACAGATACTGGATCCCCTTAGAATGACACCAGAAGGTTAGCCAATTGCTGAAGTCAATCATTTTGTCCTTGTACTGTGGTTTCATTCTGGGTGATGGCAGGATACTACTCAGGGCTAGGGTCATACCTGCCTGGGCTACAAGATCGGAGAGCTCCTCCATGTCTCTTTTCAGGCAGTCCATAGAGGTACATCTCAGGTCATTTACACCAACATGGACAATGACAGAGTCATATTTGTACTTGTTGTGGAGTGACCTGAGTGTGTGCATTATGTGGCGGATCCTGGCACCTGACAGGCAGCTGACAGTCACTTTCTCCTTGTTTAGCTTGGTGAGTGGAACATCAGTGTGCTTGACTATAGAGTCACCTATGACTAGAGTGTTGGGTACCTTGTTATGCCTTATGGGCTATAGTTGAGTGGCACTCTGAGTTGTGGGTCATGTGTCATTTGGGTAGTGTTGGGGGGTGGAGTTTGCATGTTTTTCTGCTTTGGAGGTCTCTGTTGCTTGAGCAGATTTTTATTGAAAGCCTCCGCAAATGTAAGTGTGTTTTTTGTGTTGCTATGTGTGTGTTTTGGTGGTATAGGTTTTGAGGGACTATGTGATGAGTGTGGTGTGGTGTAAGTGCTTACCTTCTCCTCTTGACTGTTTAGTCCAGTCTTGGGTGAAGGGAGGTCTGCTTCCAGTTTGACTATATAAATGCATCTCTCACAGGGTGTAGTGTTGGGTGGTAGGAGGAGAGGGTTGTCTGTGTACATGAGACAGTTGCTTCACTGCCCTAAAATGCCCAGATTCATCAGATAGACAGGAGAAAACACTGGGAGCTGATCCTTAGACATGCCTGGATAGGTGCTTATTTATTAAGTACTAAAAACTGTTTTCCTCTAGACAAGTGAGGAAAGTTGAGTGCTGTAGTAATTTGTAGCTTATTGAGTGCTTATGAGTTCTGAACAAGTGCTGAGCTCAAGGAAACATATTTGAGTGCTAAAACTAAAAAAAACTGTGTGGTTCTAAGGGAAAATTGGAAAGAGCAGACTTTATGGCACCAGGAATAGTTTAACCCTAGCTAAACAGTGATACGTAAAGTGTATTTTTTAATATAACAGTAGCAAATGAGCAAACTGATTTAAATGAATTAACCAATAAAAAGCTAAAAACTGAGCCCCGTTCCAGCAGTCTTTAATTAGACAAGTTCTAACTGCACACTCCTGTCACTAGGGTGCAGAGGAACCTTCTCCAAAAAAAGATGGTCTGGATTAGTGCTCAAGTCATACAAACAAAGCTAGATTCAGCAGGTCTGAATTTAGTCTATGCTACAGCAAACAAGGCACACCAATTTCAGTAGGAAACAGTTCAAATAAGCAAGCACAATAAGCCTTTAACCAGAAAGTCCCAGCTCAGAAGGGCAGAATCTACCCTCTCCTCCCACAAGAGTGCAGACCACACCTTCTTCATGTAAAATAAATGTCCCAAAGCCCAAGTGCTTAAACCAGAACTAATACACTCTTAGAATAACAGACACCAAGCCTTCAATCAGCAACTCCCAACTTAGAAGGATGCAAGCTACCGGTCCTGCCACAACAGTGCAGACCACAAACCTTCTTAATGTAAAACAACTGGTCTGAAGCCCAAGTGCTTCAACCAAAGGCTTAGAATAACAGTTGCAATTTAATCAGGCTACTAACAAGCAGTAATAAATGCAGGAGAATAAATGCAGTAAAGTAGGAAGAAACACAAATACAGTAAAAGCAGATGAATAAAGTGCAATTTTTTATATAACAATAGAAAACGAGCAAACGGATTTAAACAAATTACCCAGTTAACCAGTAAAAAAGCTCAAAACTGAGCCCTGGTCCAGCAGTCTTCAATCAGACAAGTTCTAAATACACACTCCTGCCACAAGGGTGCAGGGGAACCTTCTCCAAAAAAGATGGCCTGGATTAGTGCTCAAGAAATACAAACAAAGCTAGATTTAGCGTGCCTGAATCTAGTCTATGCTACAGCAAACAAGGTGCACCAATTTCAGAAGGAATCAGTTCAAATAAGCAGGCACAATAATCCTTTAACCAGAAATTCCCAGCTCAGAAGGCCAGAATCTAATCTCTCCTCCCGCAGGAATGCAGACCACAAACCTTCTTAATGTACAATAACTGGCCTGAAGCCCAAGTGCTAAAACCAGAACTAATACACTTTTAGAATAACAGACACTGAGCCTTCAATCAGCCATTCCCAATTTAGAAGGATGTAAGTTACCCGTCCTGCCACAACAGTGCAGACCATAAACCTTCCTAATGTAAAACAACTGGTCTGAAGCCCAAATGCTTAAACTGAAAGGCTTAGAATAACAGTTACAATTTAATCAGGCTACTACCAAGCAGTAATAAATGCAGCAGAATAAATACAACTGAGTACTTTTAAGAAGAGGCAAAAGCAAAATAAAGTGCAATTTTTTTTATTATTTTTTAGTAAAGTGTAAGGAGAGAGAAAGGAGGAGCAGAGGTTAAGAACCTAAGTGGGTTGGCCTTCTCAAATCTTCTCTCTGTATTAAGTAGAGTGAACACCAGACTGGGAGGGGTGTCCCAGATCAAATTTACAGTAGGCATGGGCAACTGCAAAGCCACCAACTACAACAACTCTAATAGGGTGGGAGGGAGGGGGAAAACAGTTTCAGGACAGATGATAAACATAAAACAATGCCAGAAAATATATAAAGTTATTCAGTCAGGCAAACAATAATTCAGTCAGGCAAAATTAAGACAATGCAGAACTCTGAAAGGCTAAAATGCCAAGAAATATACTTATCAATCAGCGATATATTTACAGATTGTTTGAGAATCACACCAGGAGTTTCCAACAGTGTATGCAAGAATTTACAAACAGAAACTATTTTTAAATCAGCAAGCCTTGAAGCATTTCTGCACATTCAGCAAGCCTTGAAGCATTTCTGCACATTCCTGCCTTCCTTTCACTTTGTTTTTCCCTCAACTTTCTCCCCATTTCACCACTTTCCTATCTTCCCCTTTTCTTTTCTTTAAAGGACAACTACAGGCAACTGCATATGAGTTCTTCTCGAGTAGGTCCTCCCTCCTAATGATCCCTTCACTGTAAAATGTCATTACTGCACAAGAAGCCATTTATTCCCTTTGTTCTTGCCTTTATTAGTGAGCGCTTATTGGTATAGCTTGACAGTTTTAAGGAAATCTTACTCTCGTGCTTGATTCTCTGAGAAGTCGCCCATTAGTCAGAGTGAAGTTTTCCCTTGCATTTATTTGAACATGTCACCTCTTCTGTATTCACCCAGTGAATTCCCACCCAATAATTATTCACATCCTCCTTAGTATTTGCATTCAATTGCACCCTTCTTTATGCATAAAACCACTCTTGGCAACAAGCAGGAACTTCTTTTTCATTTATACGTTGCTGCACGTCTTTGTTTCTGTTAACAGATCGTACTGTTTCTGCGGATTTTATACAGATTCAAAATCTCATACTGTAAGAGCTGCTGTTTTTGTGAAGAATTACTAAAAAGAACAGTTATTAGATCTCTCGCTGTTTCTCTCTCGTGCTGCCTTCTTTTTCTACCATCTACAAAATGACAGTCTTGTAAGCAACTAAACACACATCATACAAAACCTATTAAACTTTTGTGCCACCTGCATTTTATCCTTCATCTCAGCTGTAACTTTGGTGCCTTTTTTAAATACAGTTTATTCCTGTTTCAAACACAAAATGAGTGTAACCATTTATCTCAACCTCTTAATGCTAAAAATAAGGACAAAGTAAAACATAATAGGGAGTCAAAGACCCAAAAGTAAGACAGATGTTAATTATTGCTCTTATAAACTTATAACATTGATAGTTACAGGTTTTACATTAGCAGGTATTTTCTGAAGGATATGAAGTTGAATGTCTGCAATTATTTAATGACATCAGTCTTTCCTCATTTCTCAGTGACTGCTATGATTTGCTAGAAAACAATACATTTTATGAGGAACAGACTAAAAATATTAGGCAAAAAAATCTGGACATTCTGTGGAAATCTGAAGAGCTGAGAGATACGAATGCAACTTTTTATCTTATTGTCTTTACTCGTTTTTTCTGACCTAACATGAACTACAATTCTACAGACACTGGCAGCAGATGAAGAATCTGGCACACTGATGTGTATGGCAGTTTGGAAGCACGTTGGGAGTAATCCAGGCAGGAGCTAAAGTCCAGATTACAGGCTGGCAATAGTTATGTTGATAGTCTATTCTCTACTTATACAGGCTTATCCAGGGTGAACAGTCACAAGTACAATGTATTTGTGTTTGTATTTCTTTTACTGAACCATTACCAGGGCTGCGACTGTTAACCTTTGTGTAGCATACCCTCTAATGTTACGAAATGAAATACATTAGGTAAACCAGCTGCAGTGATGATATTTTATAAACTAAACTTACTTGGCAAATAGATGGATTTTGCAGAAGTAATATTACATAATGTTTAGTTAAGATTCAGTGCATGTTGAAAGACGTTGATCCTAAGGTAGACATGAAGTTATTTTTTAGGTGTGTTGGTCTTGTTGTAGCCTCCAATTACTAGTAACTAGTATCCACCCTTCTCATTTTGGCTGGGAAAAGAGCTCATGGTAGCCATATAGTTATCTGATTAATGATACCTTGCCAGGTTGCTTTTTAAATGATTGGGGGTGGGATTGATGATCTCTTGGAAAGGCAACAGTCGGTGTTTTATTGCATGCAGTGGTGCTTTCACATATCTAACTTAAGCATTAGTAGATGACCATGAAACTTTGACTTTCATCCTGTTATGGTCTGCAATGTAAACCAGCAAGAGAGGGGAACATACTGTGGTGTTTTGCTGTTAAATATGATATTCTTTAATTCTAGCATATACATCTATGTGCCTAATTTATATTTGCTTAATGTTATTTGCTGGGTGAAGTCAGCGCTGTGCCTTTCTTTCATCGTGTGTGTGTGTGTGTGTGTGTGTGTGTGTGTGTGTGTGTGTGTGTGTGTGTGTGTGTGTGTGTGCTGTGTTGTGTAGCACTCAAACTTGTTGAAGTTTTATAAATGAATAACGACAGAAGTGGTTTGAGGGTGACTACAAAGTTTAATGCAGAAAGCTAATAGAATAGGCTCTGATGCAGTAAGACAAATCAGAATGGTTTTCTGAATGGTTGGCAGAGTGTCAGTTGAATACATTAAGAGTTAGTGTTGGCATAAATGCTGGTTCCCATTTTTGTGATAAATATCAATTCTTTTTAATTTCTCCAAATCTTTTGGGTTTCTAACACCATGATGGGAATAGACCCAATGTATGATTAAAGTTCATGAAATTAGTATTGTTTCAGTCTTTGATGTCAGCCAAAATTGCTGTTTGCAGAACTTGCAATGTGCCCAGTAATGACTCTCTGCAGTTCGTATGGAGTTACATGTATCAGTACCATATCTAAATATGATTGTAGGTTCTTTTTTATAAGATCTGTTGTTCCAGATACTACTGGAACTGCCTGGGCATGTTTCTTCTAGATAGCTGTAATTTCTGCTTGCACATCCTAATATTTTATCACTTTGTGTCTCTCTGCAAGCAAGACACTATAGTTGCTGGGTATAGTGATTTCAATGATCAATGCTACTTTTTTATTTTTTTCATGGGACCACTATATCTGGTTTTCTCACATCTATCTCATTGGTCCCATGTGATGTAGACTTCATCATTTTCTATGATGCTTTGTGGCTCATGTTTCCAGTGTTTTTCAACTACTTCAGTATTATAATATTTGCACAATCCCCAGTGCAACAGTCTTGCTACATTATTGTACCTTTCAGTATACAGCCCTTCTGCTGCTAGTATGTCACAACCAGCAACAAGGTGTGCAACTGTTTCCAATTCTATTTTAGAAAACCTACATTTGTCTGTTTCTCCCACATGTTCAATGGACTTTGAAACCCAACATGTACATAGTCCACTATCTTGAGCCACCAATATTAACCTTTCATGGTTTGGTTTGAATCTGAAACCAACAAATAAGTTCACTGTGGAGAACCAAATAAGGGTCCAGACCAAGTACCCAGGAGATGCCTCACCTTAAACATTCATGTGTTTGATCCTGATCAACATGAGGTTGTTCTACAGGTTTTCTAAACTTATGCATTCTCCACATTTTTTACATTATTATGTGATCCTTCACCTTATATTCCTTCTTTTGTTGTTTGGCACATTCAGTTGCTGCCTAATTTTTATCTACTTATTGTTTAATTTCCATTCCCACTTGATGCTAATATGCTTTTGCTAGACTAAGAAGGGAAGTCATCTTAGATTTATTCTCCTCATGTTTCAAAACTTTCACTATGTTTGGTTCTTGTGAGATCAGCAGATATGTATGCAGTCCCATGATTGCTGATCTATACATGTAGTCAATTTCAAGGAGGCCTACACCTCCTTGGGAACGGGGAATATATAATCTTGGTATGCAGTGATTTTTATAAATCCTTTGGTGAGCATGAAACATCCTTCTTGTTTTCATGTCTAATCTATCCAACACCTTTTGTGGCCAGTCAATCACTCCAAAACTGTAAGTTTGGAAGGAAGAGCAAACTGGTTTATAGCTTGAACTTTGTTCCTAGATGTCAATCCTGTTTTCAGGATTAATTTAAGCCTTCTAAAATATTCCTTCCTGCGTTTCTTTCCGCATTTGTTCATGTTTTATTGTTGACCCTTCATCAATTTCCAAATATTTATACACTCCCTCTTCCTCAAGTTCTTTTATATCACATTTTAGTCCCAAACTGATGTTTTCTTGGTGCTGCATGTTTCCTGCTTTAAAGGCTGCTTTTGCACATTTATCAAGACCAATGACATTCTTATATCATCTGAAAAAGTTTTCACTACTTGCAGTTGTGCTTTCAGTTCCTCATCTGATGAGCTATATAGTTTTCAATCATCGGCAAAGAGAACATGAGAAGTCTTTCCATTTTGCTGCTTTCTGGGAACCAAATTATTAGCCATGACCTAAACTGTTAAGCAGGCAGCTTAATGGGTTAAGGGCAAGGCAAAACAGCAGCGGTGACAGAGGGTCACCCTGGAATATCCCTGTTTGGATTTTTTTTCCCTAAAATAATAATTTGTCCTTTATCATAGCTTAACTACAAAATGGTTTGCCACTGTTTCATGGTCACTGTCATGTAGTTTATCAGCGTACGGTGTGTCTTATACATTCTTAAGCACTCTTGTCTATGAATGTGGGATACTTTCAAATGCTTTTAGTAGACTATCCATGCGATACTTAGATTATTTCCATTTTTACAGTTCACTACTATGACTTTATTTAACAACAAATGATCCTTTGTTCCATATTACTTTCTTTTATTACCCTTTTGTTCTATTGCCATAATTGAGTTTTCTTCTAAATGACTATAGACTCTATCGACATCAATTCCAGTGTATAGTTTATAAGTCATCAGAAGGCAAGTTATTGGTGTACAGTTTTTAGAGTATCTTGCGGGTTCACTTTTAAGTAGGAGCATTGTTTTTCCTGGTGTTAGCCAGGCTGACATCTGTTTGGGGTGCCCATATAAATAGTTCTTGCTCATGGCTAAATCTTGGGCAAAGATGGTAATAATTGTAGCCAGACATTAGGTACTGCATCTAGGCCTGGGGATTTCCAATCAGAGACTTTTCTTAGCTTTGTTTCAATCTCACTGGCTGTTGCTACATCCCATTTCATATCTTGTACATTTGAAATTCTTATTCTTATTTCTTCTGTCCATTTAGCATCTTTGTTATGTTCCAAAGTATTTTCATAAATATTTCTCCAAAATGTATCTATTTCTTCTTTTTGTGGTGGTCTTTCAATTCCTTTTACCTTGTTCTCCAATTCTATATAAAACTTTTTGAGCCATCAATAAATTGCTTATTTTGTACTTTTCCTTTATATTTGTCTCTGTATCTTCTAAATTTTTCTGCCTGTGCTGATATTTTTTGTTTATTATTTGCAAAAGTGCATGATAAATCCTGATCTGTTATAATACTATGCATTGCTTTTATCATGTCTATCTTTCTGAGTATTTTGGTTGATCTGTTCCCTCTTCTATACTCTTTTTACAGTGATACGTCTTGTCTTAATTGCTTTATAGTTTCCCTAGTCAATACTTCCATGATGGCATTCAATTTCTCCCTTTCCTTCTCCTTACTACCCTGTGTTCTTGTGCTAGGACTTTATCTGTTATTAATTTGGCTGCAGAGTAATGTATCCTATTTAATTCTCTTATATCGCATGAATCTCTATGGACACTCCTAATTACTGTGTTCATTTTTTTTATCAAACTTCTAACTTTTGGGGATTTATTGACCTTCTGCAGCCTATTTTTCATTGATCTTCATATGGCTAGCATCTCTATTAAATCAAGCAACTCTTATCTTATATCATTTTCTTCTAAACTGAGGGCACATTCTTTGTTCGCCATTTGCTGCGGCCATTCTATAGAAAGTTCCAGAGCTTCGTCCTCTGCCAATTTCTCTTCAGTTTCACCATGTGTCATCCATTGCGCTCTCATATGGGAACTCACTGGCCTATCACTCCATGACTTTAACTGTGTCAAGGTTGCCACAGTTTCCTGTTCTTTCCCTTGCTGTATAGCTCCAATTGAACTTTTGTACTGGTTTCCTGTGGGAGGTTCCAAAGTATCATCATACATCAACTGATTAGATGTTTCCTGCTCCACTGGTGTGATGCCCATGCACTGGCCCAGCAATCAAGGAGCCTCAATCCTCACCACTAACACCAGTGAGGGGGATCCACATTGGGAAGGATAACAAATATACACACAGTAAAGTACAATTTCCCTTAAGAGCACACAGAGATCAAAGTCATTCTGGGGCTGGCTTCTCCCTTTTTCTCCAGATCCCCAATAAGACTGCCAACTGGCACAGCTATAGGGTACAGATAGCCTAGCGGTCAAGATAAAACCTCCAGCAACCTCTCTGTCCAACCAGTCCTTCATGTCCCTGTCCAAGTAGCTGACACACACACACACACACACACACACACACTTTGCGATATGAGTTATATACAAACACACAGACACTCCTTGGGAAGACTCGCACAGGTTCTCCAGCTATGCCCCCTTCTCTGCCAGGCTCTAAGCTAGAAATTACTGCCACCAACCACTAATATCAGCTAATAATAAGGCCTTTCTCAAGGGTGTCCACTTATTACTGTGCAATATTATTATCCAACTGGTAAGTGTGACTGAGCAGCAAGGCTTATTTAGAGTGGCTTTGTACAGTATCACTACATACATGCAATGTACTCTAGAGCTTAAATTACCTCTACACAAAACAGCCACAGTTGAAAGGTTTAAAAATATTTAATAATAAATAATAAAAACACAAGACAATACCTTTTACTACATAGTGCTAGTTGAGAGTTCAGAGATCACAGAGAAATGCTTAAAATAATCATCAGAATAGTTCTGACATCAATACAGAAAACAACTAGTCTAATCTTCCTATTTCCTAGCTATTTCTAAGATAGGCACTAAAGTCTAAGATCCTACTTACATACAGACACAGGCAGAGTGCTGGTGAGCTGGATGTTCTGAAGACAAATGCCAAATGCTCTGAGTCTCTCTGTCCTTAAATTGATAGCACAGTACTACTGACTACTGACTCATTTCAGATTTTTTTCTCCGGTTCTCAGGCTAACAGAAACTCAAAGTTTAGTAGCCCTTTTAATCTTGCACCTGGTCAGGATGCCACAGGAATAAAATACATTATACATGCAAATTCTAGCAATTAACTCTGGTCTCAAAACAATAGCAAGAATTCCTTCATCCAGACATCTTTGCTCTGAGTTTTGAGATCAAACAATTATACAATGCTTGACTTATAAGCTTTCCTCCAACAGAGTGCAATGCGGTTACATTTTTGACGTTCAACATCTAACAAAGAGAACAAGCATGTGGCTTACATTAATATTTACAAATGACAGAATTATCTACAAAATCCTATCTAGCTAGGCTGGCAGCCTTCACATATCTTCATATAAGTCCCCCCCTCCGGAGAACTCAAGCTAGTCTTTCACGTGACACTTGAGAAACATTGCTTGGGAAGGTTATGTCTATCTGAGTATACCTGAACCCATTCCCTATCTTGAGAGCCCATCTGCATTGGCATTGCTACTCCCACTGCAGTGCTGCACTGACATATTGTATGCTTGCAACCCTAGGCTCTATCTTAGCAACTTGGCATTTTACTGGCTGGCTTTGTTTAACCATGTTAGGGGAGTGTGGTCTGTAACTACAGTGAATTTTCTTCCATACAGATAAGGCTGAAGTTTCTGCAGTGCACACACTATGGCTAGGCATTCCTTTTCTAAAGCTGCATAGCATTCCTCTCTGGGTTGGAGCCTATGACTGAGATAAACTACTGAGTGCTCTTCTCCCTCTGAAGAAATCTGGCTAAGTACAGCCCCCCCCCCCCATGGTTCGGAGCATCCACTTGCACAACAAATTATTTGTTGTAATCTGGACTGGCTAATACAGGGGTCCTCCCAAAGATTCTTTAAGCTTCTGGAATACCTGCTTACATGCTGGAGTCCACACTACTTTTCTGGCCTGTTTTTCCTTGTCAGGTCTGTGAGGGGAGCAGCTATGGTACTATAACTGGGGACGAACTTTCTGTAGTATGCTGTTGTCCCTAAGAATGCCCTCACCTGCTTTTTGGCAACAGGTGCAGGCCATGCTTGAATGGCTTCCACTTTGACAGGTTCTGGCGTGATTTTACCACTCCCCACTCTATGTCCCAGGTAGGAGACCTCTGCCATACCCACCTGACATTTGCTCAGCTTAATGGTCAACTCTGCCTTTTGTAGTCTGCCCAGCACCTCCCTGACATGTTGAAGGTGCTCTTGCCAGGAATGGCTGTAGATGACAATATCATCTAGGTAAGCAAGGGCAAACCTTCCTTCTCCTGCTAGGATATAATCTACCAGCCTCTGGAAAGTCGCTGGGGCATTTTTCATCCCAAAGGGCATCTTTTTGAACTCATACAAGCCAAAAGGAGTCACAAAGGCTGACCTCTCTAGCACTGGAAGTCAAGGGCGCCTGCCAATAACCCTTGGTATGATAAATTGTGGTAAGATACTTAGCCCCACCCAGCTGCTCTAGCGCCTCATCTGACCTAAGCATGGGGAAAGCATCTGACTCTGTGTGACAATTTAATTTCCTGTAGTGCACACAGAACCTGGTGTCGCTATGCTTCTTTGGCACCAGCACCACTGGGGAGGCCCAGGGACTGTTTGACTCTTGAATTACCCTTAGTTCCAACATTTCCTGTGTCTCCTCCCTCAGAGTCTGTTTGACTCTCTCAGGAACTCTATAACGGGTCTGCCTAATAGGCTTTTGGGGTCCTGTATCCATCTGGTGCTGCATGAGGTGGGTGCACCCTGGTTTCCCAGTGAACATGTCCCCAAACTCCTGTAACTCTGCTCAGATTATTCGAACCTGGGTAGGAGATAGCTGCTGGGACATTGCTACCCCTTCTACTGAGGTGTCAGTCCAAGCCACACTGAGGATATCAGTCACCAGATCTCCCTCAGACTCCTCCTGCAATCCACTGCAAATGCTCAGCACAAAGGCCTTCCTATCATGGTAAGGTTTCATCATGTTGACATGGTACAATTTGTGCCCCTGCCTCCTGCCTAGCAGTTCCACAATGTAGTTAACATCACTTACCTTTCTTATCACCTTGTAGGGTCCCTCCCAAGCTGCTTGCAGCTTGTTGTGTCTGACAGGAATGAGAACCATTACCTGCTGCCCTACAGCATACTCTCTAGCCTGAGCATTCCTGTCATACCATACCTTTTTCTGTTGTTGGGCTTCTGTCAGATTCTCCTTGGCCAAACCCATGTGTTCTCTAAGTCTTGTCCTGAGGTTTAGGACATACGCAACAACAGACTGTTTTGTGAGATACGCACTCACATTTCCACTCATCACAAATTAAATCTAGAGTTCCCCTTACCCTATGCCTATACAGCAACTCAAAGGATGAAAAACCTGTGGATTCCTGGGAAACTTCTCTGTAAGCAAGCAACAGATGGGGCAAATATTTGTCCCACTCCCTCTTAAAGTGGTATTCAAATGCCTGTAGCATAGACTTGATAGTAGACTTTAACCTCTCAACAAGACCATTAGTCTGGGGATGATAGGGGTTGGTATTCAGGTGCTTCACCCCATAGTATTACCACAGACAAGCCAGCAGGTCTGACATGAAATTGGCACCTCTGTCAGTCAGTATGTCATTTAGGAAACCTACCCTGCTGAAAATATCTAACAAACACCTTTTCTGCCTCAATAGAAGATAAAGCCACAGCCTCAGGGTATTGTATAGCATAATCTACTACCAGTAGGATATACTTTTTCCCTATGGAACTTGGGGTACTCAGATCCCCCACAGTATCCATAGCTACCCTCTGAAATGGCTCCTCACAGGCAAAGGCATCACAGGAGCTCTCACCTTGTCTCCTGCCTTGCCTACCTTTTAGCACTGCTCAAAAGTCCTGCAGTACCCTGTTACATCTCTGGAAATTCCAGGCCAATAGAAGTTCTGCATAATACACCTCTTTGTATGTTTTATGCCCATATGACCTGCAAAGGGAATATCATAGGCTATGGCTTGAAGCGCCAGACGGTAGGTTCTAGGCACTACCAACTGCTGTATCCTCTCACCTTCTAGCCCTCCCTCAGGTGTCCACTCTCTATACAGTAACCCTTTGTCCCAGTATACAGATTTCCCCTTCCCTTGAGAATCAGGTCCCTCACTAGCTACCTCTATCAGGCCTTGCAGTGCATGGTCTGAGAGCAGAGCCTGTCTTAACTCTCTTTCAGTAACCCTTTCCAACTCCCCTTCCACAGGAAGTCTGGCATCCTCTGACAGTGGTGCCTCACTCTCAGCTTGGGTACTACTACTCACCTCTACCTTTGCAATCACTCTGTCCAAAGGAACGTCAGTACTCACAAGCAGCTGTGGCTCACCTTCAGTCTCACTGCTCCAAAGTAGCTCCCTCCCTGAAGTAACCACCTCACCAGTCCTGGCTGGAAGTATGTGGTCTGTCTGGGTCTCCCCCAGGCTACCAGACCCACATGCTTGTCATGAAGTCTTACTGCGTGCAACTGCATAAACACATGGTACTGCCTCATCAAAATTCTTCCCTATCAGGGCATCTGCAGGATGGTAGTTCGGTACTCCTCTTGTCTCAAGACAACCTACTATTGGGATTTTGTTTTCCCTTCTTACTGACTCTCTCACCTTTTGTTCTCCACCTTCCCTCCATGGACATCTGTATGCCATATGGCCCCACTAGTTGCATTCAAAACATTGAACCCTAGGTCTGGACATGTACCTGGACTAATGGCTTCCCCTGCTACTGGCAGATTCTATTGGGGCAGTCTGGGTTGCCCACCATGGATTCCTTTAGATCCATCAGCAGTACTTGGGGTCCCTTTCCTGTGCAGGGATGTCCTGCTTGCTAGGTATAGGTCTCCCTTCTTCCCCAACTCCTCTGAAGTAGCAAATTGACTATCAGCTAACCAGATCCTCATGTCCTCAGGTAAAGTACTAAGGGCTTGTTCCCTCACCAAAAAGTCTGCCAGTCCTTCAAAAGTGGCGAGCTGACATCCACTCACCCACCTATTAAAATAAGTGCTCAGTTCAGCAACATATTCACACACACTTTCATCTGCCTTGCGTCTATGCTCACAAAACTTTTTCCTATAAGTTCCAAGTGTTAGCTTAAAGAATTCTAACAAACAATTCTTAACAGCAGTATAATTTAAACAGTCAATGTCAGACATTTTGGACAAAATAGTTAAAGCTTTACCATGGAGAAAGGGGGTCAGGAATCGTACCCAGAGCCTTTGGTCAACATCATACTGTTTACATACCCTCTCAAACATATGAATGAAACTATCAAAATTATCCCTTTATGTAAACTGCGGAAGACATTTACTGACCTTTTATGCTTCTGGTGTCCAGTTACTCCCTTCCCCATTACCTCCATGACCTTAGCGAATAGTCAGCTTCTCCTTTTCATGCTACCTTTGGTGCTCCTTTTCCACAGCTTCCATTTCCAAATGCCTGGCCTCCAACTCAAGTCTCTTTAGTTCCAGATGGATTTTTAAGTCCTCTGCACAAAGGTTGAGCTGTCCATTCCCTGAGTGTTGTACATCTCCACGGCCAGTGTGATCATCCTCCTGGTTGCTGTTGTCTGATGCAGCTGTGATCAAAGCTGCAATTGTGTCTGCCTTAGTCAGGTTTCCCTGCACCAGTCCTTTAGCCTGGCACATCTCAGCCAACTGGCTCCTTGTCAGCTTTCCATACTCCTCTGCTGATATGCTTGCCTGCTCTCCCTGACTAATTAAGCTCAAAAAACTAATAAAACAACTGTGATCTGAACTCTGACTATACACTGCATGGCTGATTTAGAGTACAAAAACACATTCAGTGATCAATGTACACATGCTACAGGAATTCACTATCCACACCACCACAAGCCAATTAGTATGTTCCAACCAATTAATATGTGGTGTGGATATCCCACCACTGCCAAACAAGTAATATGTGATGCCCATACACTGGCCCAGCAATCAAGGAGCCTCAATCCTTACCACTAACACCAGTGAGGGGTGTCCACATTAGGAAGGATAACAAATACACACACAGTAAAGTACAATTTCCCTTAAGAGCACACAGCGATCACAGTCTGTCTGGAGCTGGTTTCTCCCTTTCTCTCCAGATCCCCAATAAGACTCCCTACTGGTACAGATCTCAACCTAGTGGTCAAGATAAAGTCTCCAACACCCTCTCTGTCCAACCAGTGCTTCGTGTTCCTGCCCAAGAAGCTGACAGACACACACTTTGAGATATGAGTTATATACAAACACACAGACACTCTTGGGGAAGGCTGGCACAGGTTCTCCAGCTATGCACCCGTCTCTGCCAGCCTCTAAGGTAGAAATCATTGCCACCAACCACTAATATCAGCTACTAATAAGGCCCTTATCAAGGGTGTCTAATTATTACTGTGCAATATTATTATCCAACTGGTAAGTGTGACTGAGCAGCGAGGCTTATTTAGAGTGGCTTTGTACAGTATCACTATATACATGCAATGTACTCTAGAGCTTAAATTACCTCTACACAAAACAGCCACAGTTGAAAAGTTTAAAAATATTTAATAATAAATAACAAAAACACAAGACAATGCTTCTTACTACACAGTGCTAGTCGAGAGTTCAGAGATCACAGAGAAATGCTTAAAATAATCAGTAGAATAGTTCTGACATCAGTACAGAAAACAACTAGTTTAAACTTCCTATTTCCTAGCTATATCTAAGAGAGACACTAAAGTCTAAGATCCTACTTACATACAGGCAGAGGCAGAGTGCTGGTGAGCTGGATGTTCTGAAGACAAATAACAAATGTTCTGAGTCTCTCTCTCTCTCTCTCTGTCCTTAAATTGATAACACAGTACTACTAACTCATTTCAGATTACATCATTTTTTTCTCTGGTTCTCAGGCTAACAGAAACTCATAGTTTAGCAGCCCTTTTGATCTTGCACCTGGTCAGGAAGCTACAGCAATAAAAGACATACATGCAAGTTCTAGCAATTAACTCTGGTTCATAGGGTCATAGGTTCATAGGTAGATACTAGGCTATTGGCCCAAGGGTCTAAGTAAGCCTAGCCAACAAGGTTCCCTGGCTTATGCCACCCATGAAAGTTATTTTCCTGTGCCCCTGTAGAGCAGAGCCACAGAAGTAATCCTTGGCGTGTATTTCCTATTTCTCATCCACTCATCAAGATTTTTCTTGAAGAGTGCTAATGAGGAACTTTGCTTGACAAAGATGGTTAGCTTGTTCCAGAGTATAAGAAGTCTCTGAGGCAGGAATCTATCCCTCCAGCATGTCCTGTTTATTGTGGTGACAAAGTTTATGTCCCTAGAGCATGTATCTCAGAGGGATTGGGATTTCTTTAGGTGCAGCATGTCCAACAGCTCTGGGTTTGACATAGCTTTATATGTTAGGCAGAGATCACCTCGGAGTAGGTGATATGCTATGGAGTAAAGCTGGAGTTTTTTGAGATGGTCAGTGTAGGGCATCTGTTTGAGGCCAGTAATCCTTTTTGTGAGGTACTTCTGCGGCCCTTCCAGCAGCTGCAGATGTTTTGTGTGGTACATTCCAAAAGGGGTGTTGTACTCTATAATTGGTCTAATGAGTGTTGAGTAGAGGGGAACAATGACCACCTTTCCTGGATGAGAACCCTTTTGTGATGAGGTGTGCCACATAGAAGGATTTCCTGACTACTGTGGTGATGTGATTATCAAAGGTGAGTCTACTGTCCACCTGGGTCCCAAGGTCTCTTATCATACATTCGGCATTAAGTAGACTGCCACCTATATACTGAACCTATCTGCCAGAATGTTGGCAGTATCAGTTGTTTCTGTAATTTTTGTGCCATTGTGCTGTAACCCAGAGCAGATCTGGGTGATGCCATTGAGATTCTTGACATAGCACTAGAATGATTTGTGGTTGCCATTAGAATCAGTGGTGATTTTGTTTTCATAGCTAGCTTTGGAGGATCTTATAAGGGATCTCAGCTTCTCACTGAGGCTGACCAGGGTGCTCCTCCACTCATGGGATTTTACTCTCTTTTGCAACAGTTTCTTCCTTCTGTTGTAGAGTTTATTTATGGCAGGGACCACCAGATTGGCTTCCTTTTTTTGGGGGATAGCTTCTTGGTTCTGTTTGGGATAGCACGATCCATGCACTCATGTAAGTGCTTATAGAGTGCATTTTTGTAGGATTCAGCATTTTTGTAGGATTCAGCAGTTGTAACTGGATTCAGCAGTCATAACTGTATTGTCCATCTGCATGGGTCTCATGACATTTGCCATTTCTGTCTCAGAACAATAGCAAGAATTCCTTCATCCAGACATCTCGGATCCGAGTTTTGAGATCAAACAATTATACAATGCTTGACTTATCAGCTTTCCTCTAGCAGAGTGCAATGTGGTTACATTTTTGAAGTTCAACATTTAACAAAGAGAATAAGCATGTGGCTTACATTTTTGTTGTGTCTTTCGGCTTTTCCCATTTAGGGGTCGCCACAGCGGAACTCCGGTCTGCTAATGATTGGTAGTTGATTTTTACGTGCCGAGTTACCAGCCCTGATGCACAACCTTCAACGAAGGTACGTCCATTCACGCACGTCTCCACGCAGAAGACACTCTAGCTGAGAATCGAACCAGACAGCGTCTTACTGTGAGGTGATAATGCTACCGCAGCACCACCACTGCGGAGAAGCATGTGGCTTACATTAATATTTATAAATGACAGATTTATCTAAAAAATCCTATCTAGCTAGGCTTGCAGCCTTCACATATCTTCACAACTGTTTTTTCCTTAATTTGTGAGTCCATTGCTCTGTCCTGCTGTGTTGTAGTCTGAGTTAAATTTTCTACACTAAATCCTTCACTTTGCAAGTAATCCATAACCTCAGTTTCTATTTCTTTAATTTCTCCATTACTAATCCTCTTTTCTACTTTTCCTCTTTGTTTTCTTATTTTTTGCATTGTAAAATTTTTCCTATCTGCCTGTCTTTGCCTGTATTTCTCTTCAAATATCTTTGATGCTGCTCTTTTTGCATTGATTAGTTTTGCTTTTTCCTTTGCATAAATATTGCACCATATTAAATCTCTTTTTCTTTCCCATGTCCATATTTCTTCTTCAGATATCTCCTGCTTCTCCTTACTTTGTGGACTAGGTGTTCCATCATGCTGTGAGATGACCTGTGTTAGACTTTCTACACTGAATCCTTCATTTTGGAGATATTCCATAACTTCAGCTTCTATTTTTTTAACTTCTACTTAGTCTTCTGTTCTACATTCCCTCTTTGTGATCATATTTTTTTATTGTGAAATTTTCTGTATCTGGATGCCTTTGCCTATATTTCTGTTCGAATAATTTTGGGGTTGGTTTTTTGATGTTTATTAATTTGGCTTTCTCCTTTGCATAAATATTACACCATATCAGATTTCTCTTTCCCATGTTTCTCTTTTACACCCTTCAGATGCCTCTAAATTTTGTTGTTTAAATTTTCGCACTTCCTCGGTCACTTCATTTTTCCAAACGGCACAAGGTTTATTCGTCTATATAGTGTTTTTCATGAATCAGTTGTATTAATGAAGACAATTTTTTTTTATTTGAAGCTTCTGACAGTTTTTCTTGTGGAAGTACTTTTCCTTTCCTCTAATTTCTCTCTCAATCCTTTCATATATCTTTTGTCTGGAAATTCTGGGCTTCTTGGCATGGCAAAAGTGATTGGCATGGCAAAGGCATGTGATGTGGCATGTTAATCATGCATGATTGACAAGCCATGCAAATTTGCTAGAATATTCATTGTGTGGTTGTGCTGTGTGGTTCTTTTCTTTTTTCTTATTTCTGTTATTTTACCAAAATCACTTTCTGTAGCATAGTACAACATAGTAATCAATTTTGCAGGGGGTGCAAGCCCCTCTGCACCTTCCATGTAGGGGGCAAGCCCCAAATCCCCGCTACTTAAATATACCAACTCCGAGATCACACTACTTTGAGGGTAATGGTAAACTATGCTTACAGTTAAATTTGTGCTTTCTACTTTGTATGTATTCACTTACTAAGTATGCAGGGCATTAGCTTTGCTATTAACTACTATGCAGTACCAGTGCATGCCACGCTACAGAAGTAGCCTAAAAACTGAAGTTTTCTTCCAACAACTACAGTTGCTTATATCCATTCATTATATGTTGCATTCAGATTGCTGACAGTGGCTTCCGCACTGCATACCTTTTACAATATTGCAATTGAAAACTTTACTATTTTGAATTGCATACTGTGCTATTTTGAATACAGTCCATTGCATATTCATAAATGTCATATATTTTGCATTCAGGTAAGTAATTGTGCAGTTACAGCAGTGGGCACATACAACTATTTTGAAAGAGGATAAACAATTCAATGTTTTGAATATTCATACAGCGGATGCAGATCTTGTCACAGTTATTCACAGGTACCTCATGCACAGGGTATTTTCTCAGACTTGCTGACACACTTTCTTGGAAATATGTGACAATTACTATCAATTGTTTAGACTGCATCTGCTAATAAAGTGACTGTGGCTTGATGGGTTAATGTGGTGTTGATGAAGTCCGATGGAACTGGGTTTGAAAATAGGGTGTTGGCATAACTTCTGCAAGTGTGTACTATTTTTTGACATACATTCACAGATACTACTGCCACTTAATTTTACTTAGTGATGGTGTGTATTGAGTACCATTCCACAATAGTATTTTAAAGAATAGAAATGGGGAAGATAGAGAAGGGGTGAAATAGGGAGCAAGCAGGGGAAAACAAAGTGAAAGGAAGGCAGGAACATGCAGGAAGGGTGTAGGTAAGAACCATAGCTATCAATTTCTTCAACAGTAACAACTGGGCACATGTACAGATTTTTAGCTGTATTTGTGCTGTCATCTCCAGAGAGAGAGGGGTGACAACATAATTGTGTTGTGAAGCCAATCGGACCAAATTAGATGTGTCAAGTAGACACGTGTGAAATGGAAAGCTATGTATGGGACAATATTTTTTTGGGGGACAGGTGCCCTTTTTTTTTAAAGTGAGAGTGGAATGTTGGAAAAGGGACAAAGACATGTCTAGGGCAGGCAAGCTGGGAAAGTGAAGAAGCATTTGCAGACAGACAAGACATACAAGACAAGGACAGGGTTGGTGTAGGACACAAGAGGGGGTGAACACCTTGGTTGTAGTTAGGGTTGGGGAATCGAGGCCCCATGGATGTCAACATGGTAACAGTGTGACTCAAGTCCTCACACATTGGAATGTCAGCACTGTTCCATTACTATGCAACTGGCTGCAGTGGATGATGTCTGCGCCTATTGTCAGTCTGCCATACAAGGATGGAAAGCTCCCTCTGAGCCACACACTCCAGGGATCTAAACCTTGTCATCACAATAAACAAAACATGCTGGAGGGATAGGTTCCTGACCCAGAGACTCCCTAGACTCTGGAATAGACTGCCCATACATGTCAAGCAGAGCACCTCTTTGGCCCTCTTCAAAAGGAACTTTGATGATTGGATGGGAGAAAGGAAATTCACCCCAGGGATCACGTCAGTTGCCCTGCTAGACAGGGGTCCAGGGAAGTAAATAGTGTGGGAAGAAATAGCCAGAGAATTGTTGTGGCTAGGCTTATATAGGCCCTAGGGCTGATAGCCTAGTACCAACCTATGAACCTATGTTCTCCATTTGGTGTAGACGTGTAACCACAGTCTGTTGCTCAGTCCTATGCACCACATCTGGCAACTTCACATGGGTGATGTATGCACTCCTTCTGCCTCTGCTTCCAGAAGGGACCACAGGCCTGGGCCTGGGGCAGAACTACCTGAGGGTCCAGGTAGGGCTGGGGCAGTTGAGGGTGTCACCAGATGGTAGCCTAGAGGTGCTGGACCTTGATGCTGTAGCTTTTGGAATGAGTGTAGGCCGATTGTAAGGAACCGACCTACCCTGCTGTGCTGTAGTATTAACATAAATAAAAATAAAAATGAAAAATGAAATAAAACATAAAAGAAATTGAATCAAAGATAAAAAGAATAATAATAAAACATTATAAAAAGTGTTAAATAATATTATTACAAACGGAATGATATATAATAAAAATTGGAAAATATTTAACAACAGAAGATTGAATTATACATAATAAAACATAAATAAAAAATAATATAATAAGGAGAAATATGATTAAATAAATAATATTATAATAACAATGACATCATAATAAAAAGTAATCCAGAAATAACAAAAAGAAGATATGGGGTGGGTTGAGAGAAAAAAATGGAGAACATTAGTGACTTCACAGATTATACACTAAGCTTCTAATGTTACTTTAATGTATTCTATTACAGTTTACTTTAAACAATAACAACTGCTAAGAATTTTCTTTATTACTTGGGCTACATGTACAGTGATTATGCTTGACAGAAGGCCATTCAAGCCACAGGTCTGGAGGTCTGCACTTCAAATGGTATAATAATGATAACATTACAGTACTGTATTTTTTATTGATGGAAAACTAACATAGTATTGTAATCAGATGATTTTTAACTTTGGACAGTGTGGTATTAGAACTCACAAGCAGTGACTACTGTAATACTGTACTTTTCCACTGGAATACAATGTACTGCAAACAGTCTTTCCTTTTACACTTTACAGACTCATGGTCACTGTTATCTGAGAATGTGCAACTGCTGCTATGTGTTACAGACCATACCTCTCCACCTTTTAGAACAGGATATCTTGCATATCCTAACATAATGCGTGTACAAGGACCCATATCTAGGAACATCTTTCAAATATTGCTCTTACACACATGGATAGTTACATAGGACATTTTGGCACTCATTATTTATTGCTAGATTAATTACTTGCTAGATAGCCATGAATCCTACAATAACCACAGTAAAGTAGTGATTCTTAAATCTGGGTATTCAGCAGAAAGAAGTACTATTGAAAGCTATACCACAGAGTAATGCATGCATACATTATGTCATAGAGTAATGCATGTATACATTATGTCATAGAGTAATGCATGCATACATTATGCCACAGAGTAATGCATGCATACTTGCTTTTACTGTTCAGATATGCATTTTTAAATTAGTAAAAATGTATGATATAGCAACTAATCCATCTATAACTGTTAAGGCTGCGATAACAGTGCTTTATATAATTATGCTTACTTACCATGTGCTTCAATCATCCTCGCTAATCACCTATCATGGGAGCAAACATTCAAAGCCCACTCTTCTGCAGCTGTGGAAAAAGGGAAAAGACAATTCATTATGAATATCAGTGTTTACCATAGTCAGCTCGAGTATCTGCAGGTAATACATGTAAATCATGCTTACATATCACCAGGGTGTCCCTCGCCTGGCAACCCCTGATCCACAGATCAAGGGTATCCCTTTTTCTCCTACAGAGGTTGTCATAGTGGTAATAACACTATTCGCCAGTGCAGGGAATACCAGTTACACTGGTAAGAGCCCTTGACAAACAATCCGAGGCTTCAGATTTATATTTGCAGCTGGTATAGTCTTCCTGCAACAGGCATGGGCCATGATCCCTTTCCAGGAGCCCGATAAAAAACTTGGACTCCTGGACACCCCAGTTCTGTGCTCTAAATCACATACCCTCTCTAATGCCAGACATTGCTGCACAAGTTAGAACTCAATGTATTAAGTCCAATTCCAGCCACTTCACCTTTAAATACCATGTTTTCCTACCAATTGAGCTTACTGAGAGTGCACACTGTCTGTATTTTGATACATTTAAAGAGGGTGCGTGCCACTTAACATCATGCAAACCAATGTTTACATGATACTAAGCGACACACACCTTTTTCAGATGTATCAGCAAAAACTGTCACCCAATAAAATTCCATGGTTATTTCCTTACAGTACCACATTATTTGGATAAGCTGCAATGTCACAACAGTATAATAAAAATGTGAATACCCTGGACCAGCAGTACTCCAGTCCAACACTAAACACATATCACTATATGATTAGTTACATGATAAATGCATTTTATTTTATTTATTTTATTTTACATTTGTTAACCGGGCTAGTCCAACTGGATATATTTCCATTTTCAGTAGAGGCCCGAGGAGAAAAACTCCATTAGCAACAACTAAAAATTTAAATTAAAACTCAGTATTATTACATAGTAAATGAAAGGCTTACAATAAAAAGATTACTAAACATACAGGAAGTAATAAGAATACTAAAAATACAGAAAGTAATAATAAGATAAAGTAGGTATTTATAATAGTAAAGGTGACCATATTTGCAGGATACTTTATTATACGGTGTGATTCATGTGGGCTATCAGAGCATCAAACCAGATAAACACTTTCAGAGCATAAAGCAGGATAGATTACATCAGTATGTTGAAATTTTGTTCAGCAGTTTCAGTCCTGCTTCAAGGAATGTGAATTAGAATTGAGGTTCAGGAGGAGAACATATCAGTAGTGAAGCTGAAGGTTAATCTGGGTTGCTGCAGGGCCATAACCAGTGTGTTTTGAGGTGTCTTTTGAGGTTCTGTTTAAAGAGAGGCAGTGAAGAAAGTAAAGTTAGTTCATTAGGCAGTAGGTTTCAGTTTTTTCCAACTGAGCTGGAAAACAGAGAAGCTCCAGCCATGTTGTTAGACTTGCTTATGCTAGCAAGAAGTTTGCTGGAAAAGCGAAGAGAATTTTGATTTTTGTAGGGGATTATGAGATTGAAGAGTATAGGAGTGTTGTTAGGTTGATAAAATATCTTGTGGGCAATGGTGAGTTGGGAGACTTTCAGTTGGTTTTGAAATTCAAGCCAGCCTAGCTGCATTAGATTCAGACAGTGGTGAGTTCTAAAGGGATTGCCGGTGGCAAATCTGGCGATGTTATTATAGGAATTAGTTTGATAAGATTATTTTTCTTTAGGTTATTTTAGTATTCCTTGTTAACGTGATGGTATGAGCATAGCACTGTGCCACTTACAGGGTTTCTACAATGCACAGCCATGTCCAGCAATTCTAATTGAACATACAGTTTCTATTTTTGGATGTTTGGGTCATGTCTGATACATGGGTGGTTCTGCTGTGCAAAAGGGGTAAGCATTGCAAAGTGCTTCAGTGCATCAGTCAAACATAAGGGAGGGAAGGGGAAAAGCCAGATTAACCAGGGGTTTTGGTTTATATTTTTGCAGCATTCCTCAGAAACTTTGTGGTTTTGACATAATCATTCAAGGTGGATGTAACTAAATAATGACAGACATTTTCATTTTGGACTTCAAACTCTTCAGAAGATGCATGTAATGCATACCCGTTTATTCTGTCAGCTTTCTAAATTTATAGGTCCCTAGGTCTCAGGCTTTGCCTTAGTTTATTTACTGCTTTGTACAGATTTCTTAGTCCAGATGGTTGAGAGGTATGGAGGCAGACTGTCGGTGCTCTCATGTACACGGATTCATTATTCATGTTGTTCTATAAGGTTTTGCAGCCAACAATACTGGGACACACTGCAAAACCTTGCTTAAGTGCACTGCTCATCAATAATATCAGTTGTGCATTGCCGAGAACATTTTTTGGCTGTGTACACAGAATGTTTAAAAGAATTTAGTTTGTCATACACATCACAGCCTCATGTTCTTTAACATTATTAAACTTCTAATAGTCAGTTTACCATTTATACCTAGGTTTTGGTTGTATCCAACATTAACTTCTAGTGTAATTCCCTTGATTCAAGGTATGCTTACTAATTAACTCTCTAAAAAACTCTTTGATTTTCTCTAAAACATAAAAGGCAACTTTATTAAAATCCTAACACTTTTAGTGTGTCTATGTAGGGCAGTAGTACTATCCTTTTTTATTGCATAATTATGCTAGCAAATTCTTTTTCGTGACTGTTCATTTTTTTAATATAAAAAGCATAGCAGGACAAACATAAGACTGCTTATACCACCCCTCTGTTGTAATCAAAACAACTAAGTCCCTGGGCTGTCCATAGATAGTAATATTTGGGGAATCACAGATGTACCTACAGAGTGAGCATGTCTCACATTTTTCATACCCTTAAGCTTCTGTTGCCCCCACATTGTGATATTTATCATTGCCTTTCTTAAATACTACATGTGGGATATCACCCAATTTGTCTTTCAAGTCAATTGCTTCACATGAAGTTGTCCAAGGTTTTGAAAGTATATTCTTGATGTTTCTTATGATATTGCTATAATCAAGTAACATTGCTCTAGCATAACCCTTCCACACTTTAACAATCTTTTTAGTGCTCTGTCAGTGTCTACTCAGTAGTAGAAATTTTGAATCACTGTGGTCCACTATTTCATCCACAACACTATTCACAAATTCAGTGTGATAACCTCTGTAAAAAAAAAAAAAAACACATTCTTCAACACCCATAATTCGTGGATGATTTTTGACCCCTCCAAAACCAAGCAGGACAGTCTTACCATCAGCTCTAACAATATTATTCTTTAACATCAGAGGATGAGTACTGTTAAAATGAAGCATATGGCTTAAATAAGTCTGTTTTCTGTAAATAACCCAAACTACAACGATCCAAAAAGTTAAGTCACCTCAATACTACATTCATATATAAATTTTAAAAAGGTGGTGATGTAGTTAATATAAAAATAAAATTTGTTAGTTTGTCCTACACCTTGGTCCGCAACATAAATATATCATCCAAAAATCTGAGATATTATTCATTGAACTGGTAGTATGGTGAAGAAAAAACAAATTCCTTTTCCCACCACCATAGGACTACATTAGCAACAACTGTGCTGGAGGCTGTTGGATACATTGTGTGTTTTATTGTGAATAAAACCACAGATCTTAAAGTACGCCTGTTGACACAAACTATTGGAGGTACAACTTCCTATCAGAACACTTGTTATGATGAACAGGGAGTTCATAGATCCATATTAACTGAACAACTAGTGATAGCTCCAAACATTAATCCTTCCTCTGTCCAGAGTGATGAACATAGATTGAGTGAGAGTTCTTTTTCTGACTTGCTGACCAAATGTTTTTAATGAGTTTGATACAATTTCCTTAACATCCCACGGAGAGGCATTAAAAGACAAATTTGTCATTTTGAAAAACAGCTTAAGAAGTACAGGGGTCTGCAATTTGATAATGTGTACTTTTGTGACTGCACACAATTAAACTGGGTACCAAAGGAATTACTTATTTATAAGTTCCTCAATGGCTTAACAGAGGGTTATTTATTACATTCTGAACTACTACAGTTATTTGATAATAGTGATGAAGATATGATAAGGCCCGTGATAGGGGACAAATAGGAAGGAGACGAAAAGCTTTGCAGACAGAAATTGCACAAGACTTTTGCACAAATAGGAAGGAGACAAACATTTGCAGACAGAAACTGTACACAATTTACTTTTTCCATTTATGGAGGAGAGTTATTGTAAGATATTTTAGGTCATAGAAATGCATTGTGAAACTATATGGAAACATAAGGCTAAGAAACTGAAGAGGGATAAACTGGAGTATAGGAATAAAAAAGCATACCCATTGCCAGGGCATGCTGTACAGGAAATCTCTCCCAATCACATTAACATGGCACAGGACATGAATGACAGAGACAACAGAAGGGAGTCTAAAGTTTTTTTTTAGAAATTACATTAACTCTGAGGCGGTCATCATGTCTACAGGAAATGAGAGAAAGCAACGCCAATCTGGATTATGCTCCCCCCTTAACCCTATAATGAGGGAATGAGTTTTACAAGGAAATGGAGAATCAAGAATTAAATGAGGAGGTGAACCATCAAGGCACCTTTAATCAAACTGGTTGTATTACATTTTACAATTATAGCCATCTGTTTGTTAATACTACCTCTGGGAGTTTGTTTAATAATGGATTCACTTTTGTTCCCTCCTGTACTTTTTTCTTAGTAGACATCTTGAAGGGGATAAAATTGTTTAGCAAAAAACTGAATTTACATTTTTTTTCAGATTGTTCCACTGGTTTCAATTACAAGCATAATGCAAGTCATACATGTCTTTTCAATCCACCTTTAGTTCTCTCAATAGTGTTATTTGAAAAAAAAATGTGCGAATTTGATTTGAGACACTTGGCAAACACCAAACAACATTTTTTGCAACCTTTCTAAGGCTGAAAAGGAATTTATGGTAGAACTAACAAATGGGAAAACTTTATGGGTGATGAAACCCAATAAGGGAGGTGGGGATGTTATCATGGATGACAATGCTTATTCTCAAAAAATATTACAGTACATAAATTGAGGTAACTTTTTTCTGGTGTGCCAAAAATGAGAGTTACATAGGTTATCACAGATATGATTCATAGTTGAATGGTATCTGGCTGAAGTATGGGCTGAATAAGGGGTTGAATGAATTTCTTTAAGTGAACAACCCTGTTATACCAACCATATTTGGTATTGTAAAAATTCATACATCTATAGATGCCCCCTCCCCCTTAGACCAATTGTTGTTGCAGGGAGTTCTAAGACTGAATCTTTGGCTAAGTTTGAAGAGCACAATCTGAAACATTTATTGACAGCAAAATGTACATTTTAAAGTATTTTCACACTTTTTTAACAGAATGCCTGGGGTGAGATTTGATTCAGATCATCACTGTTGATGTCAATGATTTATTCCTTGTCATCCCACATCCCTTTTTTCCCTTAGTTCACCCTGGCTGCTGTGCGTTCCTGCCTCTGGAGACCTGAAAAAGTCTCTTCTGCCTAGTGACCACCTGTAGGTCTGGGATTGAGTACCCTACCTAAGTCTCCCGCCACCTACCCTACCTAGGGACCAAATCTTAACATTTTTGGAAAACGCCTCTTCCCACAAAGACGCAAGAAACTCTTCTGCCTAGTGCCCACCTGTAGGTCTGGGATTGAGTACCCTACCTAAGTCTCCCGCCACCTACCCTACCTAGGGACCAAATCCTAACATTCTTGGAAAACGCCTCTTCCCACAAAGACGCAAGAAATTATGTCCTTCAGCTCTTCAAGGTTTCTCAACATTGTCTCTTCTGCCTAGTGACCACCTGTAGGTCTGGGATTGAGTACCCTACCTAAGTCTCCCGCCACCTACCCTACCTAGGGACCAAATCTTAACATTTTTGGAAAACGCCTCTTCCCACAAAGACGCAAGAAACTCTTCTGCCTAGTGACCACCTGTAGGTCTGGGATTGAGTACCCTACCTAAGTCTCCCGCCACCTACCCTACCTAGGGACCAAATTTTAACATTTTTGGAAAACGCCTCTTCCCACAAAGACGCAAGAAAGTATGTCCTTCAGCTCTTCAAGGTTTCTCAACATTGTCTCTTCTGCCTAGTGACCACCTGTAGGTCTGGGATTGAGTACCCTACCTAAGTCTCCCGCCACCTACCCTACCTAGGGACCAAATCTTAACATTTTTGGAAAACGCCTCTTCCCACAAAGACGCAAGAAACTCTTCTGCCTAGTGACCACCTGTAGGTCTGGGATTGAGTACCCTACCTAAGTCTCCCGCCACCTACCCTACCTAGGGACCAAATCTTAACATTTTTGGAAAACGCCTCTTCCCACAAAGACGCAAGAAAGTATGTCCTTCAGCTCTTCAAGGTTTCTCAACATTGTGTAAGCTTTTCTAACCCTCAGCTATTGTTAATCTCTAAGCAAGTTCTGCCAGCAGCCAACCTTAGCCTCTCCCTTCCCCTGATCACCAGCAACCATTAGTAACTACAGTTCTCTGACTCTCTCCACGTCTACTAGCCCAGTCAATAGCCCTGGTAGCAATTACCTGCTGAGTCCACTAGATGGCTCCCTACTACCTCAATCGCTTATCCTTGCAGACTTTTCTTTCCACATACTAAGTCCTATATTTCCCTCTATTCTGCTACCCTTTTTGTGTTTTCCACCCTTTTCCTTTCTCTGCCTGTCTCAGCCTTGCCCAACATAGTCCTCACTCTCCTAGCAATCCTCTATGTCCTCGGATTACTTACCTGTCCTATCAGCATCTTACTGATTGTTTTCCACTCTACCTCTCTTCTTTGGCTCTAAACTCTTGTCCTTAACTAACCTACCAACTATAGCCCACTCTCCCTCCATTTTTATTCACCTTCTCCCTATTTCACCTCTCCCTTTATCCCTACCCTTACTCTACACTACTCTTAATTGCCCTCTCACTATCTGGCATACTACTCCGCTTGGCTTATGTCTAATTGCCTCCCTTTACTTTAAAACTGCCACCTTGTCTCCGTTTATTTCTTTTCCTCTCGCTGCCTGCCCCCTGCCCCTCCCCCTCCCCTTACTACTCTCCTATCCCACTTCCTCTCAAAAGCTATAAATACACCTGCACGGCTTCGCGCCAACTCTTTTTCCCTTAGTTCACCCTGGCTGCTGTGCGTTCCTGCCTCTGGAGACCTGAAAAAGTGTAAGTTTATTGCTGCAAACAACTTTTGATATTGAACTGTGCTCAGTGTACATCGTGCTAGATTTAAAAGCTTCTCACATATCGCCAGTTATTTTTTGTGTTACTGTCAACAACTCCTGGCATTGCATTGTGTGTTTGCGTACTTAATGTAAGACCTGGACGATTATCGTTTATTCGCCAGTTTCTATTTACTAAATAACAGTGTTATTTACTCTGCTGATGGTCTTTGCCCGTATGTTTCTCTAAATGACCTATCCTAGCCATAAGGTATATGTTTTAAACTGATTTTTGCATTTTGCGAGTATGTTTGAATTGATTTTTTGCATTATTCCGCTCGCACCTAGTCTAGCGTTTAATGCTTAGCTAGATAGAAATAATCTAAGCTTATGCGCTCTCATTGTCTCTCTGTATTACGGCAGGTATGCGAGTACGCCTTTGAAATGATGGTAGCATTTTACTGCTTGTACCTGGTATAGTGATTTACAATATTAGCTGTTTAAAACAAATTTTAAGCCTGAATGCTCTCCTTGTTTATGTAAATAAAGCAGTTGTACTGGCTTGTTATATGGGGTACCTAGCGATCCCTAGCAAACTTTCCCCGACTCACTCTGAGAAAGTTGCGTGTTCATTTTAAACTGCCTGACACGCTAGCATTGAGTGTGACTGATTCTTATTAAGATAGCTGCATGTTCATTTACTATTCCCCGACATGCTAGCTTGAGGGCACCTATCTCATATACTCTCTTCTCTTTACTTCGCGCGCTAGGTTCCTAGCGTGTTTTCTCCCAGTGCCTTACCTTCTTAAGCCCTCCAATACTCCCACCATCTGTAGCACGTGGGGAAAACAGTACTCCATCTGTTTTACTCGCCTTAACTACTCTCTCTAGCCCATCTGAGTGCCTAACATATTTTTATATGAGCTTAGCTTTTTAGAATTAACAGATTTTAATGTCCTTATTCCCTACCGAAATAGTACATAGCGTTTCCTTTCATAAATCCTCACCTACCCTTACTTAACTAACTCGTGCTTCCCTGCTTATTTTAGGCGGGTGTAGCACACTTTCCTCTGCCTTAACTAGAATACTAGCTCAAGTCCAAGGCCTAGGAGGCTCTGCTCCTTCCTCCCCTACTCAATTCTCATACAGATACTCTCCCAGCTTATGTTATTTAATCGGCCTTGGTTTGTCCACCCTCAACAGTGTTTCTCATCAACTTACCTGGTCCACCATTACTGAATACCTGGTTAGTGGATCTATTAACACTATCTGGGTTTGTATTAGTACTCCCGCCTGTATATTCTATAGCAATTAGCGGAGAATGACATCTGTAGCTCCTGTAGATCTGTCCACTGATTTCACTACAGGAATATAGTTGTATTTGTGTTATCCTGCACTGATTACTTCAGAATAATTGTCACTTGGCTGAATGATTTAAAAGTTTGTTGTTATCTTTGTGTATTTTACTTGCTTATTGTACTGTTTTTATTGCTCTATATTATAACCCTCTTTCTTCTCCCTTCCATTTCTCAGCTCTTCTGCCTAGTGACCACCTGTAGGTCTGGGATTGAGTACCCTACCTAAGTCTCCCGCCACCTACCCTACCTAGGGACCAAATCTTAACATTTTTGGAAAACGCCTCTTCCCACAAAGACGCAAGAAAGTATGTCCTTCAGCTCTTCAAGGTTTCTCAACATTGTGTAAGCTTTTCTAACCCTCAGCTATTGTTAATCTCTAAGCAAGTTCTGCCAGCAGCCAACCTTAGCTTCTCCCTTCCCCTGATCACCAGCAACCATTAGTAACTACAGTTCTCTGACTCTCTCCACGTCTACTAGCCCAGTCAATAGCCCTGGTAGCAATTACCTGCTGAGTCCACTAGGTGGCTCCCTACTACCTCAATCGCTTATCCATGCAGACTTTTCTTTCCACATACTAAGTCCTATATTTCCCTCTATTCTGCTACCCTTTTTGTGTTTTCCACCCTTTTCCTTTCTCTGCCTGTCTCAGTCTTGCCCAACTTAGTCCTCACTCTCCTAGCAATCCTCTATGTCCTCGGATTACTTACCTGTCCTATCAGCATCTTACTGATTGTTTTCCACTCTACCTCTCTTCTTTGGCTCTACCCGCTCCGTTCGCCCTCTTGGGCTCACTCCGCTCCCCACCCTACCCCCAATTCCCACCCACCCCCAGGGTCCTACTCTTATAGCTCCTTAGCCACACCCCTATCCCTCCTGGCCTATTCCTCTCCTTCCCGCCAAATTGTTGTCTAGCCTCTACACACCCCATACACTCCGCCCTTCTCTTTCTTGACCCTAAGACCTTACTAGTACTATTACCTCTCTCCATTACCTACACTTCTCCTTATACATCCTCTTTCCTCTCTAGCCTCCTTTCTCTATTCCCTATAGAACCTATTCCTACTTACCATCTACTTTAAATTAAGTTACTACCCCCCCTATTTCTTTCTACCCTCATATCTCTCCCCTTATACTTTCCTCTCTGTTTCCTCACTTCTCAAATTCTAAATCATGACTCCCTACACACAAACTATGCCTTTACTATCAGTCTTAATCATAACTACCCTTATCTCAATGTACCATCTCACCTTTTTTGAAATTTCACTTAACAACTATCTTATCTCCTCACAAACACACACTTCTACTATACTCTCTTTCACGCCATACCCTAATGTTAATTCCACTAGCTATCATCTACCTAAATACCACAGGCAACATCACCTTACCTACCGCATACGATCATACGCATAACCAAAACCCTAACAAGTGAAAAGAGGAACTACTTAACTAAACTAGTTAATCCTACCCTACAAGATGGAGACATCCACCCAAACCCTGGCCCTAACTCACCACCTCCCCATAACCACTCACCTAACCTCAATAACAACTTCCTTATAGGGCACCTTAACATCCAAAGCATAAATAAGAAAATACCCTTCATCCATGCCCTTTTAGATACCCACTCATTTGACATTCTCTGCCTCTCTGAAACCTGGCTAAACACAGGCACTAAAGACTCAGAGATTATTCCTCAAGGTTATAACATACTAAGACAAGACCGCTTAAAACGCAAGGGTGGTGGAGTAGCAATACTTTTCAAAAATCAACTTAACATCTCTACTCAACCAGCATGCCCAAACCAAAATAGCAAAACAGAAGCTATCATTATTAAACTCCAACTTAATACCAAAAAATCTATTTACATTATTTGTTTGTATCTTCCCCCAGGTAATAACATCCCTATATTAGAAGACTTTCTAAGTTGGGTTTCTACCACCTACCCCAAGAAACCATAATTCTTGGCGGCGTTAACATAGACTGGAACTCTATTAATAATGACAATCCCTCCTCTCATATTAACCTACATGGTTTCTCACAAACTATTACCTCAACTACAAGAGTCAATAAGCCCAGTAAGAAAGAGAGTATACTAGACTGGATACTCACAAATAAAGTTAACAAACAATATAAAGTAGGTACTTTGCCAGATGACATCAGCGACCACTCCCTAACCTACATTACTAGACTAAAATCAGGATATGTTAACCTCCCAAATACAAGACTAATTCGATCTCAAAAGCATTTTAACATAGACCTCTTTAAAGCTGATCTGAGAGCATGTAAATGGAATTGTTTAAAATCACTTCCCCTGGAGGAAGCAGTATTATTTTTTAATACTACATTCTTATCCATACTTGATACACATGCTCCTGAGCGCTCTATTAGAATTAAGACCAAACCTGCCCCATGGCTGACCTCCAATACTAAAAAACTTATGCATGCTAGAAATAAAGCATGGACAAAATGGAGATGTGATAGACAAAACCCTGATTTAGTTAATTTCCGCCAGCTTAGAAACCTTGCGAAAAAATCAATAATCTCTGACAAGAAAAACTTCTACTGTAAACTTCAGGAAACTCATATTAACAACTCCAAACAGTTCTGGTCCTCAGTAAATAGACTTCTCTCCCCAGGGACTGCTAAAACTCCTTCCCCTCTAAATGCTGACCCAGAAACCCCTCTCCAGACTGCTAATGTCTTCAACTCTTTTTCTCTGAAACTATTCAATCCTTAGCCAAACAAATGAACCCTAACAACTCTCATATACCAACTACCATAACTACTTCCTCTTTCAACTTCTCTCTACAACCTATATCTACCTCTTTCATCTTTAAACTCATTCAAAAACTGAAACCCTGTACCCCTTCTGCTGACAAGCTCCCTTCTCTGTTCCTTCAGAAAGCTGCCAAAGAAATTGCATATCCTATATCCTTACTTATCAACAGAACTATCCAAGAAGGAACCATCCCTGATATCTGGAAAGTATCCTATATTATCCCACTGCATAAAGGAGGTAACTCCCTTGACCTTTCCAACTTTAGACCAATTGCCCTTCTCTCACCCCTAGCAAAGATCATGGAAAAATGTATTCATCAACAACTTGTACACTATCTCTCTCTTCACAGCATAATAGCAAACTGCCAGCATGGTTTCAGACCCCACCATAGTACCACCTCTGCCCTTCTATCCTTTGTAGATACTATCAACAAAAATCGAAACAACAACACTCTCTCTTCCGCTCTTTTCATTGATCTCTCTAAAGCTTTCGACATGGTCAACCACTCACTCTTAATTCACATCCTTGAATCTCTCCCTTGTGATAAACTAGCAACTAATTGGTTTAAATCCTATCTTAGCAACAGACAACAAGCAGTAATATGGGAAAACCATATCTCTTCACTCTTGCCTATTTCCATCGGAGTTCCCCAGGGCTCCATTCTGGGTCCACTCCTGTTCTCTCTCTTTATTAACGACCTTCAGACTGCTATCCCACAAGCTACTTGCATACAATATGCAGATGATTCTACCCTTATCTGCACAGCCCCTTCCTCTACTGAACTGACCTCATTGACCCAAAAGACCTTTAACACAGTAGAAAATTGGTTTTCTAGACGGTTTCTCCTACTTAATGCCAAAAACTAAACTCCTCCTCTTCTCCCCACCACTCGGTCCCCTCCTTTAAACTTTACCATTTCTTCCAATAATGGCACCATCATCTCACCTGAACCAACCACTAAACTCTTAGGGATAACCATTGACAATAATCTTTCCTTCGATCAGCACATTAGCAACACCATAAAGATTGTTAACAGGAAAATTGGATCCCTATATCCCATCAAACCTTTTCTAACCCCAGCAACTAGAACCAAAATTGCACAATCTCATCTCCTATCTACTCTCCTATATGCTTCCCCCATTTATACAAACCTTAAGAAAAACAATCTCAATAAACTTGCAACTTGCTATAACAACATAGCTCGTTTCGCCACTGGTAACCCCTTTAGGACCCACCATTGTACAAACCTAAAACAACTTGGCTGGCTCGAATTTCAAAACTACCTAATAATCCCTCAACTCACTATAGCCCACAACATATTACACCTTCCTGACAACACCCCTATACTCTCTCAACTTCTAATCCCTTACAACAATCTCAACTCACTTCGCTCCTCTAGTAAACTCATGACAAAATCTATAAAGGTAAACAATACAGCAGGTGGTTCTCTATTCACTAACACTATAGGAAGAAGTTGGAATCTCTTACCTAGTGACATAACCTTGACTACATCCCTGCCTCAATTCAAACAGAAAATCAAACTTTACTACCTAAACCATTGGCTTTGTTCCTGCAGTACACCTGACTAACCTTTTCTCTTACACACTTCTTATCTCTATCTGTCTCATTTTCCCCTCTTTTAACTGTTCTAATCTAACTATGCATAATTTATGTATAATTGCTAATAAGTAATTCTAATATGTAATGCTAATATGTAATGAACTGCATACAGTAAATGAACTGCATATGGTAAACTTGTTTCTCTTTAAAATTATCTTTCCCTCTCTATGGTTTTTTGACTTCCAATTTTTGCTATTTCTTAAGAGTAATGTTTCTTCTATGTAATGTACTTAGTATTTAGTGGAGCTTTTCTCCTCGGGCCTCTGCTGAAAATGGACATGTATCCAGCCAGACTAGCCCGGTCAACAAATGTAAAATAAATAAAATAAAATAAATAAATGACATGGGCATGGAATGGGTCAGTGCAGCATTGTGGATTGACAGGAGTATGAGTGTCACTAACATTCAATAAACAATTGATTGTATGTAGGAAATATTAACTAACAATTATGTATACTATGAGGGACAGTACTACAAGAAGACCATCAGTGTCCCTATGGGTGCAACCTCCACCTCATTTTTTGCTAATTTAGTCCTGTGGTGGTGGGAAAAGTAATTTGTTTTTCTTCATCATACAACCACATCTTAGCATAGTATCTACAATTTTGGAATTATATATTTATTTTCTGGACTAAGGGGAAAATAAACTAAAATTGTATTGGTTATGTTAACCAAACCACCACTTTTTTATAATATGTATATGATTCCATTACTGGGATGATTCACTTTTTGGATGGTTTTCTATTCAAACATTTTGAGACCAAGAAATTTGATCCATGTATATACAGAAAAGAGACTTATTTGAACCATATGCTTGATTTTAACAGAATAATATTGTTAGAGGGCAAATGGTGAGATTTTCCCACTTGGTTTTGGAGGAGCCAAAATTCATCCATGAATTATGGGTGTTAAAGAATATGTTTTTGATAGAGTATATTGAACTGAATTGGTGAATAGCACTGGGAATTAAATAATGAGTCATATTCACACAAAACATCCACCACTGATTAGATATCCAGAGTATTAAACAAATTGTTGAAGTGGAGAAGGATTATACTAGAGCAATGCTATTGGAATATAAAAATAACACAAGGGACATCAAGAATATATATTAAAACAATGGAATGGTATCATATGAGGCAATTGACTTGAAAGACAAATTGGGTGATACTGTACATATGATTTAAAGAGCCAAAAACGTTTACCTGGGGATTAAATAAACTCCATGTAGGCTTACTGCAAATGCTACATAGAATGTATGTGTTTGTGCAGTGAGCAGCAGCACTAATTACATATGCATGCCGTGTACCATGTTTAAACATGAGCAAGTGTGGTTTTGTGGCCAGCAACAGTAATTCATGTTATTGCCATAGTACAGGTTTGTCTTGATATACTGTCAAAGTGCATGTTATAGAAGATGACATCATCATTGTATGCTGCAATGAGATGTTAAGAGTAGGGTTTGACATAGCTGTCTACTCACATTTCATTGTAAAATTTTCACAACAGTGAGTGTTAAATGAACACTCAGTCGATTGCAGTGAGAAAAGAACCATAACTAACTATTTACAAATCACATTACTTATGGGCATACCACAGCACAAGTCTGGCTTTTGTAGTGTTGAACACTTTATGACTAATGACATTAGCAGTGTTTGGTGAGATGGGGATGGTAAAAGCAGTGTCCCACATGCTGGTGAAAAATGGCATCTGCAATGTCAACCAAGTGAACACACACACATCAGCTGATCACAGTGAGATGAGTACTCCTACCTACCTAAATACACCAACTAAAAAACTTAATATTTAAAACAAGCACTAAAGCAGCACAAGTCTGACTTTTAGAGTGTCAGGCAACACTTCATAACTGATGACATCAGTAGTGTCTTGTAAATGTCAATGAAGTGAATGCAGCCACACACACACACACACACACACACACACACACACACACACACACACACAAAACACCAGTTAACCATAGTGAGATTAGAACAATTACATAATTACAACAACTAGATCGCTCAGTATTTAACACAAACACCACAGCATAAATATGGCTTTTAGAATGCTGGACAGCACTTTATAACTGATGACATCAACAGTGTCTGTTGAGAAGAGTTGATAATAGCAGTGCCCACATGCTGGTATAAAACTGCCTCTTGAATGTCTAACAGGTGAACACACGCACACACACACACACACACACACACACACACACACACACACACACACACACACACACACACACACACACACACACACACACACACACAGACACACACACCCCCAGTTGACCACAGTGAGATTAGAACCTTTACCTAAGTACCCCAACTAGAGACCTCAGTAGTCATAAGTGCTGCAGCACAAGTCTGACTTCTCTAGTGATGCAGGATAACCTATAATGGATGACATCATCCTTTTATGTTTATAAAAAAGATGTTGGAAGGCCTGAATTAAATGGATGTGTAGTCATGTACAACTGTAAAAATACTGCTATTCCATGGGATTGTATTGATGACTGTAGGATACACAATTATGCTTTTCTGACTAAACACACATACACACACACACACACACACACACACACACACACACACACACACAGTGCCCCAGTGAGACTAGAACCCCTACCTAACCAGCTACAACAGCTACAGAACTCAGTACTTAATGCAAACACCACAGCACATGTCTTGCTTTTGCACTGCTGTTGGACAGTTTATAGTGGATGACATCATCATTGGATGTATGAGAGAATATTTTGTGAGGCCTGTATGAAATGGATGTCATGTATGACTGCCAAGATATTAAAGTTCTGCATGTTACCAGATTTATTATTGTACAAAGTGCAGCATTTGCTGTTGTGTTTCCAGTGTGTGGGTATACTTTAAGAGACAGATATATGCAAACAGCTGTCCACATTACTACAAGTATTAGACAATCTGAATGTGTATTGTCAGTATAAATATATACGTGATATGCAAGAAAGCATTTTTCTACTTATTTCTATAGTGTAGTTTCTATATTTGAGAAAAGTATTGAAAGAGTAAGTTTGAAGTGCATGGGTAAAGGAAACACATGACTACAGTTTAAATATATGTTCTGACCTTAAAAAGTGCCTTCCCTTTGGTTGTGTTTTTACATGTACTTAAATGGGATGAAAACTAAACGGGCAGTAAACATAAGTAATACATGCTAATATGCATGTTCCCATAACACACTGCCGAGCAGCGGGTTTGCACAATTGATGGCAAAGTGTTTTCTCATGCGAGATACACAATTAAGGACTTCTACTTGAACTTGAGAAGTACTTATACATACTGGCCATGGTAAACACATGCAACATTTACTATGGGGCTCATAAATAGTTCATATCAGAAATGTTGTGTTATAAATTGTCTAACCTTAAAAAAATATTTATATCACTTTCTCCATTGATAAAATTATGAGGGTTCTATTGCCTTGCTTACCTCCATGCAAGAATGTTAAGTGGACAAGCATGGCAGTCAGCACTTTGGATAGTGCTGAATGTAAGAAACACACCTACTCCATAGCTGCCTCTGTGGCAGCAGGAGTAAGTACACTGACATATTTATTTTGAGCCAAGATGATACACGGTTTAAATCTACCTGTACTTACTATTTTTAAATATGTATTCATAATGCAATTAAATAATTCCTTAGCTACGTTAACTGTGTGTTTCCTTAGTGCAGCATGATTAAGCAGAATTGCACGAAGCTAACCTCACCATGCCATAGGAAAGGAAGAGATATTCACTACTGCTTTTCATTTGTACATGATGCAAAACTTTGCACAAACACAGAGGACAAAAAGTGAAGGGCTTCATTAGGTGCCATTTCTGCCATGTGTGTTTGTGGTGTGTGATTCTATTTTTTGACCAGAATAAAGTTGTTAAAATAGGGTAGATATGAAAGTGGTCAAATTGGGAGCAAGCAGGAGAAAGAACAAAGTGCAGGATGGAGGGAGAAAAGAACCATAGCTATCCACATCTTCAACAGTGTAAAATGAAAATATGTATAGACTATTGGCTGAATTTGGACTGTCACCACAAAAAAGAGGGGTGACAACAATGCAATCATGTTGTATTGCCAATTAGACCATATCAAGTTTGCCAAGAAGACGTGCGAAGTAGAGAGCTATGTATAGCACAATTTTTTTTTGTTTGGACAGGTGCTCATTTATCATTTTTTATTTCAGTAAGACAGGAATGTTGTGTAAGTGACTTAAGTATTTCTGGGTCAGGTAA
Source organism: Protopterus annectens (assembly GCF_019279795.1). Taxonomy (NCBI): domain Eukaryota; kingdom Metazoa; phylum Chordata; order Ceratodontiformes; family Protopteridae; genus Protopterus; species Protopterus annectens. The sequence goes on from NC_056748.1 coordinate 225,350,657, forward strand.
GTAGGGTAGGTAAGGAAACAGATGCAGACAAACAGGACAGACAAGACAAGACACAGTGATAGTGATGGACACAACAGGTTGCGGGACACCATGACTGGAGATATGGAGGTGATATCTGATGCCCATGTCCTTCAAAAATGGGGAGAATGAGAATTTAGTCCTCACCTGCAGAACTGCCATCACTGCTACCTTAGTTGACTGGCTGTTGGAATGCTTCATGTCTTTGTTTGCACACCATATAGACAGCATCTTCTCTGTCTGGCAGAGGCATAGGTTCATAGGTGTGTACTAAATAGCCCTTGGGGTTTTACAAGCCTAGCCATAGGATTACCCTGGCATAGTGCCACCCAAACTTAGTTCCCAGTGCATCTGTCAAGTAGAGCCACTGGAGTTATCCCTGGGGTGAATTTTCTGTTTCCCATCCATTCACCAAGATTTTTCTTGAAGAGGGTCATCAAGGTGCTCTGCTTGACATGTATGGGAAGTCTGTTCCATAGCATGGGCAGTCTCTGGGTTATGAACCTGCCCCTCCAGCATGTTCTGTTAATTGTGGTAATGAGGTTGAGGGCTCTGGAACATGTGGTGCAGAGGGATTGGGATTTATTTAGATGTAGCATTTCTAACAGAGCTGAGCCAGACATGGCTTTGTAAGTCAAGCAGAGATCGCCTCTAAGTAGGTGATATGAGACAGAGAATAGTTGGAGTTTTTTTGAGTCTGTCCATACAGGGCAAGTGTTTAAGGTCTAGGATCCTCTTTGTGAGGTACTTTTGTGGCCTCTCCAGTTGTTGAAGGTGTCTAGTGAGGTACATGCCAAATGGGGCATTGTACTCGATGATTGGCCTAATGAGGGAAGAGTTGAGGGATACAATGACCTCTTTCTTCCTGGATACAAAACCCTTAATAATGAGATGTGCCACATAGAAGGACTTTCTGACCACAGTGGCAATGTGGTGATCAAAAGAGAGGTTGCTGTGAACATGTGTTCAAAGATCTGTTATAACGCCTTCTGTGTTCAGTGGACTAACATCAATGTGGTAATTCATGGGAACCAGGTTTTTCCCAAAGGGGATGATGAGACATTTTTTGACATTGAGATTAAGGCCATTGTTCTGACACCAGTCGTTGGTCTCAGTGAGGCCATTTTGTAGGGTGTCAACATCACTTGGGGAGTTAATAATAGCACCCAACATGCAATTGTCTGAGCTTTGTTAGCCAGAGTCCCTCCACATTGGCCTGGACTTCAGAGAAGTAGATACCAAACAGGAGAGGACCCAAGACCAAACTCTGTGGGACTCCATTTGTGACTAGTCGGCAGTCTGACTTGGAGTCAGCTACTTTCACACTGTGGGTTCTATCTGTGAGCCAGTTTGCAACACACCTAGTGATATAGGGGTTGGTGCCAAGCCTAATGAGTTTTTCCATGATTTCTGAGAGGGGAATGGTATCAAAAGCCTTGGCCAGATCAAGGTAGGCTGTATGATCCACCTTGCCTTCATCCACAGCTCCAGTGACTGATTCAAAGAAGTTGACCAAGTTCAGCAGGCATGATTTACCCTTCACTAAACCAAACTGTGTGGGATCCAGACATTGGAGATTCTCTATATCCTTGTTTATTAGGTCCATGATGATGCGTTCCATAGCTTTGCATATCAGACTCTTCAGGCTAATGGAGTGATAGTTCCCAGGGTCTGTAGTCACTCCTCCTTTGTGGAGAGGGATGACTGTAGCAATGCACCATTCAGTAGGGACAAAGCCTGATGTGAGGCTGTGATTGAACAGGGCACACAGATGGACTGCTGATTCATTATGTAGTTCATGTAGAATACAACCAGGGATATTGTCAGGTCCCATAGAAGCTGTATTCTTGGCCTTGGACAGTGCTGTTTTAACCTGTGCAGCAGTAATACTGGGTGCCTGGCAATTTACTGGTATTGTGATCAGTTCCTTTGGTGGGGAGAGGGGTAAATTTGGAACTGAATCTGTCGGCCAGTATACTGGCAATATCTGTTGGCTTGGTATAGGAAGTACCATTGTGCAGTAGCTCAGAGCAAATCTGGGTATTGCCGTGGATATTTTTTACATAACTACAGAAGGCCATGTAGTTGTCTTTACTATCTGCTGCAATTCTGTTTTCATAAATAGCTTTAGAGGATTTGATGAGGTATCTCAACTTTTTGTTGAGGCTGATAAGGGAGTTTTTCCAGTCTTGGGACTTCATCTTATTCCACATCAGTTTCCTCCTTCAGTTGTAGAGTTTGTTTATGGCAGGGGACCACCAGATTGGCTTTCTTTTTTTTGGAGAAGAGCGCATTGGTTCTATTGGGTATGGCAAGATCCATGCATTTGTGTATGCGCTCATACAGTGCATTGGTGTATGATTCTGGGGTACCGCAACTATTCTGCATTTGTATGGGTGCAGTGAAGTTACCCATCTCTGTTTTTAGGAGCCCAAAGTTAGCTTTGGAGAAGTTTTTCATGGTGGTTACCTTTGCAGGGGGGTGGGAGGGATTTGGATTTCCAAGGTGATTAGTTTGTGGTCAGATCTAACCAGGGAGGAGCTGACTATTGGTGTAGACCAACAGTCACCCATGTTAGTAATGACCAGGTCACGGATGTTGCTACCTCTAGTGGGGGTAAGAATGTACTGGTCCAGGGCACTGGAATTAATGAACTCAGAGAAAAGTTGGGCAAGTGTATTGCTACATGAGTAGTTTACCCAGTAAATGGGGGGGGGGGGTAGTTGAAGTCACCTAGTAAGAGAGAGTTTGATTGGACCCTAATATTCTCCCGGGTGCTTAGGAATGTGGAGTGCGAGTCTTGGGACATGGTGGGGGACCTATAGGAGGCTACGAACTGAATAGCTGTCTTACCCAATGTTAGCTGCACCTGAAGTATCTCTGATGCATTATGTTGGGCTACCAGTCTAGGTGTGCGCATCCTTTATGAATATGGAAATGCCACCGCCTTTGGAGCTTCGGTCCAAGTTTTGGTGCCGAAAGGTGTGGAATGAGTTATAGCCTGGTAGTGCAGGGGTGCTTTCTGCTGCCTTGAACCAGGTCTCTGTTACAGCATCAATATCAACGTTCTCCATTTTAAGGAGTGCTTCAAGTGAGTAGATTTTGAGATTTAGACTTCTAGCGTTGAGCAGCATAACCCTCAGATTGCATTTGTTTGTAGCTGTTACAGTGGTAATTTGGAACACCACCTAAAAAAGGCACTATAGGGGTGGCAAGAGCCTTGGCCAGTATCTGGAAGCCCAGGGGTGACAGATGCAGGCCATCTCTGGCAAAGCATCGAGGTCTGTCAGTCATGTCATCCCAAGCAGACAGATACTGGATCCCCTTAGAATGACACCAGAAACTTAGCCAATTGTTGAAATCAATCATTTTCTGCTTGTACTGTGGTATCTTTCTGGGTGAGGGTAGGATGCTGCTCAGGGCTAGGGTCATACCCACCTGGGTTACATAATCTGAGGGCTCCTCCATGTCCCTTTTCATGTAGTCCAGAGAGGTATATCTCAGGTCATTCACACCCACATATACAATGAAAGAGTCATATTTGTACCTGTTGTTGAGGGACCTGAGTGTATGCATTAGGTGGTGGATCCTGGCACCTGACAGGCAGCTGACTGGTACTTTCTCCTTATTCAACCTAGTGAGGGGGACATCAGTGTGCCTCACTATTGAGTCACCTACGACTAGTGTGTTGGGCATGCTGTTTTGCCTTAGGGACTTTGGTACAGTGGCACACATTTTAAGGGAGTTATTTGTCTCATGATTAGTGTAGTGTTGTGGTGGTAAAGTGCATTTTTGTCTTGGAGGTCTCTGCTGCTTGGGTAGATTTTTATTGAGAGCCTCCATAAAGGTGGATGTGTGGTTTGTGTTTTTATGTGAAGCAGTGCTGGTGTGTGTTCTGCAGGGCTATGTGTTCCAAGTGGTGTGGTGCAACTGTTGACCTTCTCCTCTTGACTAGCTATTCCAGTCTTGGCTGGAGAGTGTGTGGCTTCCAATTTGGATATATAAGTGCATCTCTTACATGTTTGAGTGCTGGAAGGTAGGAGGAGAGGGTTGTCGGTGTACATGAGGCAGTTGCTGCATTGCCTCAGGATGCCCAAGTTCACCAGTTTAATAGGAGAAAGCACAGGGAGCTGACCTTTAGACATGCCTGGAAGGGTGAGCATTGATAATAAGTACTGGATCTGTTTCCTTGTAGAACATTTAGTGCTGGTAGCACTTTTGCATGCTACAATAATTGCTACAAGAAGTCTGGTAAAGTGCTAGACTAATAAGATAGTATAAGTGCAGGAGAGAAGAGAACTAGTAGATCTAAGGGAAAAATTGAAGAGCAGACTCTGGGACCACTCAGAAGTTTACAAACAGTCCTGGATACAGCAAGTCTGTATCTGGACTAGACTAGTTACAGGAAAGGAAAGAAACAAGCACAAACATGGGCTTTTAAACTGGAAAGTTGAGAGAGATGGAAAAACTGTCCAAACTGCCAATAAACTACAATTTCTGGGCCTGGAACCACTCCTCTTGTAGTAGATAGGTTATCTAGTGCTTACCACTCCCACTGATAAGCTAGAAAGCTTCCCTCCAACATAGAAAGGCTTGGAGGCTCAGAAGCTTACAAACAGCCCTGGATACAGCAAATCTGTATCTGGACTAGACTAGTTACAGGAAAGGGGGGAAACAAGTGCAAGTGTTGGCTTTTAAATCAGAAAGATGAGAGAGATGGAAAAAATGCCCAAACTGCCAATAAATACAATTTATGGGCCAGAAACCACTCCTTGTGTGGTAGATAGGCTGCCTAGTGCTTACCACTCCCACTAATAAGCTAGAAGACTTCCATCCAACACAGAAAGGCTTGGAGGGCTCAGGAGCTTACAAGCAGTCCTGGATACAGCAAAACTGTATCTGAACTAGACTAGTTACAGGAAAGGGGAGACACACGTGCAAATGTGGGCTTTTAAATCAGGAAGTTGAGAGAGATAGAAAAACTGCCCAAACGGCCAATAATACAATTTCTGGGCCAGAAACCACTCCTTATGTGGTAGATAGGTTTCCTAGTGCTTACCACTCTCACTGGTAAGCTAGAATGCTTCCCTCCAACACAGAAAGGCTTCAGGGGGCTCAAGAGCTTACACACAGTCCTGGATACAGCAAATCTGTATCATGACTAGACTAGTTACAGGAAAGGGGGAAACCAGCTAAGATTTTTTTTCAGTAAAGTGGAAAAGGCAAAAGCTGGAACAGAAGATAATTCAAGGTTAAGAATCTATGTGGGTTGGCCTTCTCAAATGTTCTCTCTCTATTAGGTAGAATGAACTAATGACACTGGACTGGGAGGAATGTCCCAGATTAAATATACAGTATAGGCAGGCAACTGCAAAGCCAGCAAGTATAAGAACAAGATAACAATAGGGAGAGCAGGTGGAAAACTGTTACAGCTACTAGCTGTTGCCATTAAATGAAAGTTTTAACAGATAAAGGAGCAAAGAGACTCTAGAGAATGCTTTGAACTGCAGTTATATAATACTTGACTAGAACACAAAAACCTCAAAGAAATGCACAGAAAGGTACAGATAGAGCACTCACAAACAGAAAATACAACTCTCAGTATGAAAAAGCAGTTTACAGTTAAGTGATTCAGTAAACATGCAATTAGAGTAATGAAACAGTATCTAGCAATGAGAAATAAAGTTAAAACAATATAAAACAGTACATAAATGCAGTGGAATAGTAAAGTACCTTTATAACAGTGCAAAATGTAGTAGAGTAACTGTATAGCACAATTATAAGCATTGCAGAAGTGCAATTCAATGAAATAAGTGTAAGAAATAACTTATTCTTCTCTTGGAATCTTAAGGAATTTCTGCTTAGCCCCAGTAATGAATCACCATCCACAGCTTGGTAAATATAAGCACAGCCCTTTGCTGACATGGGGTTTATATACCAAGGAGCTCAAATTACTACTCAGTCCTATTAGCCCCTGCTGTTACCCAATCACTCATGCTACAGAAGGTCAGCAAATCCTGTTACTTTTAATAATAATGAAGACAACATACTATCAGCAGAAAATGGCTGCCAGAAACACAGGAAACTCAACAAACAAAATTACCACCCTTGACAACTTCAGGCCTCTATCAAGATTATGCAACCTAAGTAGAACACAGAAACCTCATGATAAATGCACAGAAAGAGCACTCGCAAACAGAAAATGCATGTCTCAGTATGAAAAAGCAGTTTACAGTTTAGTAATTCAACAAAATGCAGTTATAGTAATGGACACTATTACAGCTACTAGCTGCAGCTACTAAATGAAAGTTTTAAACAGATAAAGGAGCAAGGAGACTCCAGAGAATGCTTTTAACTGCAAACAAATCAGTTATATGATACCTGACTAGAACACAGACACCTAAAAAAATGCACAGAAAGGCGCAGATAGAGCACTCACAAACATAAAATACAACTCTCAGTATGAAAAAGCAGTTTACAGTTAAGTAATTTAGTAAATATGTAATTGGAGTAATGAAACAGTATCTAGCAATGACAAATACAGTTAAAACAGTATAAAACAGCACATAAATGCAGTGAAACAGTAACAAAAGCTTTGTAACAGTGCAAAATGTAGTAGATTAACTGTATAGCACAATTATAAGTATTCCAGAAGTGCAATTCAATTAAATAAGTGTAAGAAATAACTTATTCTGCTCTTGAAATCTTAAGGAATTTCTGCTTAGCCCAGTAATGAATCACCATCCACAACCTGATAAATACAAGCACAGCCCTTTGCAGATACAGGGTTTATATACCAAGGAGCTCAAATTACTAGTCAGTCCTATTAGCCTCTGCTGTTACCCAATCACCCGTGCTACAGAAGGTCAGGAAACCTTGTTACTCTCAATAATAATGAACACACTATCAGCAGAAAATGGCTGCCAGAAACACAGGAAACACAACAAACAAAACTACCAGGCCTTGACAACAGCAGACCTGTATTAAGATTATGCAACCTGAGTAGAACACAGAAACCTCACGATAAATGCACAGAAAGAGCACTCACAAACAGAAAATACAAGTCTCAGTATGAAAAAGCAGTTTACCATTAAGTGATTCAGTAAACATGCAATTAGAGTAATGAAAGAGTATCTAACAATGAGAAATACAGTCAAAACAGTATAAAACAGTACATAAATGCAGTGAAACAGTAAAAAAGCTTTATAACAGTGCAAAATGAAGTAGATTAACTGTATAGCACAATTATATGCATTGCAGAAGTGAAATTCAATGAAATAAGTGTAAGAAATAACTTATTCTGCTCTTGGAATCTTAAGGAATTTCTGCTTAGCCCCAGTAATGAATCACCATCCACAGCATGCATCAGTGGTGTTCTCCATGACCTTAGACACCAAGACTGGCATCTCCTGGTGAGTGACAATATCCTCATCTCTGACAATACTCTCAGAGGATACCACTGCACCACCTGGCAGGGTAGTGTTACCTGATGTGGTGGGCCCAGGTAATGCAAGGGCTGCAGAGGCAGTACTGCCATTTTGGGTCCCAGATGTGCTGGGTGTCAGTGCAGGAGCCAGTGTAGTGGGGTCAGGCTGAGCCATAAAGGTTCTCCTATCTCCGTGTGCTGTAAAGTATTTTGTGAGCTCTAAGAAATGGCTGACATCAAAACGTTGTGACAACACATATAAAAATAAAAAAGAGAGAGATAAGGGTTGGGGTGAGAAAAACAATGGATAATTGATACTGTCATATGTGGCATACAATAAATTAGTATAATATAAAAACATTCTGATTTTACATTTAAGTATACTTTTTAATAACTACAAGCTATAACTGATGATTGCTCTAAGTAATCTTTACAATTTGCATATATTGCCCATATGCTTGATCAAATAATGCAGATTAAGCTAAAAGAATGACATGTATGCCACTTCTGTTGAAATTATTTTGTAATATTTTTAAATGATTTTACTACACACTTGTTACTTGCCCTATTTGAACCCACAAAGTCTAACTACAGTATTACAATTGACTCCTACAGTTGGCTTGTGCTACAGACTGAAGCACGCATGTTTGATTTTACAGTTAAGATATGCATGCTTAATTTGCTACTACTGTATAGAAGAGCAATACTTTAAATAAAATTATAGTTATGCTGTGCTGCATACATACTCATTGCTTCCCTCAATCTTTCTAAATGCTCAGCATGGGCTTCCTTGATCACCGTTATCTCCTACTTGGCTGTAGAATGAAAAGGAGAGAACAAGAGAAGATCATTATGCTTATCAGTCTTGCCTATATGCAGCTTTCTATCTCATTTAAATTCTCTTTATCTGTTTACTTACACAACTGTGGGATGTCAGCAGTCCTAAACTCATCCAGCCACTGGTTGCATGTATCCTGATTGCGCCTTTTGAGGTCATTAAAGTGGTGCCTGCATTGCTCTCCAGTATGTGGAATGCCAGTCACACTGGAGTCAGCCTTTTCTAGATTATTCGAAGCCTCATAGTTGTACTGAGACCCAATATAACTCCTTCAGCAGCCTTCAGCTTTGGAGCTTTACAAGGAGTCCAACAAAAGTTCTGGACTCCTCCACACCCAAATTTTGAGCCCTAAATTTGGAAGTGTCCCTTCCAGCTCCAGCCACGTCTGCTCAGGGCAAACAGCAACAGTTGAGTGTTTGTCTGCTAATTTGTGTTATTCCATTTAATACTAATGTGCAATCTAAAACAACCATGCCAACCGAGTTTGCAAGACATTAAGCAGAGAACAACAGTGCCAAACAAAGAGGAAACAATTTTTGAAATAGGAAGATTAATCTGACAGTTGGCATTACTTTATGGGTTGGTTACTGCTGTACTTATTTGATTTAACTTTGCAGACATATATTGAGGGTAAATATTTTATGACCTGACACCCTTTTTTTTGTAGCTTTATACACTGATAGAAGTAATGTGTACAATGTGGGATTCAACCCTATGCAACACAGACAAAACATATTCTTCCACATAGGTGATGTTTCATCCTTGACACACAAGAAGTGCTTGTTAGCATGCTCATTAATTATATATAAGTACACATGACAGAGTGAGGGATGAACCATACATGTGTGACCTGACAAGGTCTGGTTTATACATTCATATGTGTATGAGTATCATTGAAGTCTGAAGTCCATCCAAGGCCAAAAAAGACAATTATAATTACAGAAACATAACTGTCAGAATACCCTCAGTCAAACATATAATTCATATGAGCTCCAGTGCTATATATACTTATTGTTATTTATAATTATGTTTACATTGTTTTATATTTTATAAAAGTGAGTGGATAAACATTATTCTGGCTCTGTAATTGTGTAGATGAACAACCATAATTGCACTGACACCCACAGCTGCACATGTACTATATCTCCGGTATTATTTGTATGCTCAATGCACCTGCTATAGATAGTTATTCCTATGTGTAAGTATTTTTAAACTATTAGGTTTTATATAAAGTAAAGTGGAACATCAGGGAAAAAAAGCTTGGTCTTAGTTGGATTAAAAACTCAAGCTCACATGTACTATGACCCTTAACTTACAACTGCTGCCACAGGAAAAACATGGGAGCAGCTATAGTATATTTTTACATTCATAACTCTGTATGTGTGCAGACAGCTATGCAATGCCACTTAGCATGTTTGGGCATTGGAAAACCATGCAGAATACAATGTATCCATTTTGAAATTGTCTACTCTCTGCTTCCTGTCTTCAGGTGTTCTGATCCTGCAGGTGTGCAAGATTGCTGATAGATTGCTGTCCATCGCATAACATTGCTTAGCAGGTTTCTATGATGGTCAGCAGAAAATGCAACAATGTATCCATTTTGAAATTGACTACTGTCTACTTCCTCATTGCAGGTGTTCTGTCTGCTTATTATGTGGGCCATTAGGCCATGCTTGCATGAAGGTAAGTGATCTGCAAACATGACAGGCAAAGCTCACCTTGTTTTATCCTTCTCAGCTGTGTTTATTAGGTTTCATCTTTAAAAGACTTGAACGGTGATTTACAGATAGTATATACTATGTAGTTCATTGTGTTTACCACGTGTGCTACACATATACTTGGTTCACAGGAATACTTTATGTAGTCTTTACTACACAAGTAAATACATTACATGGAATTTATTTGATTTATCCATTTCACCGTGTTTGTACTAAACCACGCTCCATGCAAATAGTAATATTAAAAAAACATAAAAAACATTATAAAATAAATTTTAGCACACATTAAAGATGTTTATACAAATCTGGATTTGAACTGACACACCAATAAACCTACAAAACACAGTAAGGGGGTCTTATCTCTCTTTTCCACAGAAACAGCTATGCAGCAGGAATGAAAATTATTGTGCATACATGCAAGTCCCATTTCATCCACAGTATTAACAAGACATATAACACTTGTACAATCTCAGTTGTTTGTATATGAGTTAATTACATATTTAGTGCAATGCCTGATCATATAACCATTTATGAGTATTGTTTCCAGCAATAAAGCTCTGTGTTCCCTTTGTATTGTGTTGATTTTATCTTATCTGAGCAGTAATCTCAGACATGCAGTCTATAGGGCATTTGTATCATTGTCCTTAAAATGTATGAGAATATTAAATGGCAATAATATACAATTGTGAACAAAGGCAGGGGAGTTTGGATATTAGTGAACATAAACTGAGCAATGCATGCTGCATACTTCCATTTATAACCTTGATACAGTTACTTCTATACTTTATAAATGCAACCTGATTGACACACCCACTACAGGTAAGGGAGTTTGAATTGCTATTGAGTTTTCCTTCTCTCTACCAGTTAATCATTCACAACTGCAATCCATTAACAACAAGCACTGAGGGTGTACTTGCATTATGTTTACAGCTACTACACAGAGCCAAAAGTTTCTGATTCAGCAATTCTAATGAGTTCACACTTCATTTACATTTTCACCATGCTCACACGCCTGAATCTACACTATAAAAAGGTAACCATGTAGCTAGAGAACCTGAAGGTGAGGAGAGATGTGTATGTAGACAGCACAAAAGAAACCAGTAAAGACTTGAAGCACACACACAAACTGATAGAAACAAGAAGGAAGAAATCCAAGAGGGAGCTCTTCACACTATTTTATTGAACCACTTTAGTGCTTTCATCTAAAGTTAGACTGGACTTCATCAGAATGCTATTAAAATCAAAATGGATAGTTTTATACCAGAATAGTAGTCACATGGTACACAACATTAATTAGATGCTTGTCATTCAAACCATTCTTAAAAAGACAGACTACAATAACTAAGAAATAACTTTTTACAAGAACTAAACTTGAAATATCAGTGGTCAAAAGATGAGCCAAAAACTATATTTATACAAATACACTTATTAAAACATGAATATTCTAGTACAATACAAAGCTTCAAAGAAAAGCCATTAAAGAAGACAGTTTTACCAGGCAAACGTAGATTTCAGTTTTAAAACAATGCTGATTGAAGTTGTTTCATTTAGCCCAAGAAAAACAGTGGCATTACTTTTTATCTCCCACTGCAATTCTTTATATTTTAAGAAATCATCAGCAGGTCAACCTCTTTCCCTCCAGTTCACGTGGTCATGAACAAATAATTTGAAAGAGTGGGAGCTGTGTCCCTTGATGTATGTATATAGGCATTTCTTTCATCATTCTTTTTTATATCATACTAACGCTGATATATTCTAGCCCTTAGGATCCTTTTTGTTTTCCCTATATAGAACCCATCACATGATTGGCACTTTACCACATAAACTACAGCTTTACTACCACAATCAAATTACAGTTTTTGTATTACTTTTCCATAAATTCTCAAATATAAAACTAGTAACCTCCAAAATGAAACAACACTGGGAACAGTGATCACACTTTGACACTCTACCTTTTCCCCTTAGGTGAGTCACCATAGCTATCCTGGCATAGAAATACTTATTACTCTCCTATATCTGAAAAAGAGCAAAACTATTTGCATTGCTTCCATATATATTTCCAAGACTACTTGAGATTACCAAAAACTTAGTAGACTGACATTCAAAACATCAAGCCTTAAACACCGAAATGTCACAAATCTAACACCTCACATACCTGACACACAGAACACCAACACAAAATCCCAACTTACCCCTGCAACATATCAAGAACAGCAGACAAAAACACCATATTAAGATGAAACAAAAACATTACAAATTAAACTACTCATTTCCTCTCACCAAGACCCCACCCACCAACCAATAAACCTAAACCCTGAACAGTGAACACTAAATATTCATGATGGTCTCCATAGCACTGACATGAATATTCATAACAAACAAGACCAAAAAACAAACTTCACTACAAAACTATACTTTTAATGTTTTACAGAGGGGCTATTCCCTCTGCACCCCAACCCCACTACTACTTAAAGATACCAAATCCAAGATCACACTACACAGCCTGCACACCAGTGAATTTCATGTTCCGCTCAGCTTGGACTGTCAGGCATTCATACATCAGTACTGTGAAGTTTCACTGATGTGAAACGTTGTGCTTCTGGGCTCGATGTTTTGAATGTCGGTCTACTGAGATTAAGGTAATCTCAAGTAGACCCATATTTCTCAGGTAACAACATACCCATTCTTGAAGATATCCTTCAATGGTTTTCCACTGAGGTAAATAAAGCAATGTTTATACTTGGGGATGTGAATACAGACTATTTACTTTTAAACACTGATTCCCTTACCCTCCCTATTAACCTATTGAATTTCACTCAAGTAAATGACCTCACCCACTAGAATTGACAAACATAACAGGCACTCACTTTTAGACTAGATACTTACCACCTTCAAACATAAACACCTTTGGCTGTCTCCCAGACAATATCAGTGACCATCCCCCCCTACATTTATCACAAGACAAACTAATCACACCTCCAAGAATACAATATTAAAACAAGTATGTAGACTCTCATCTTTTAACAAAGACAACTTTATAAATTACCTCTCCCAATACAACTGGAATTACAACTGGACTATTCTAAAAAATACCACTAGAAGATGCCGTTAACCACTTCAACAACACATTCCTTAACATACTAAATTAGTTAGCTCCCATCAAACAAAAAAGAACCAAAAGCAACCCTGCTCCATGGCTCAACAAATAAGCTAATCTGCTCATACTAAATAGAGACAAATCCTGAAAGGCATGAAAGAAAAGCAAAACACCACAAAAGTGGCACATTTTTAGACAACTTAGAAATCAATGTAAACAACAAGTCAAGCTAAACAAAATTGCATTCTTTCACTGACTTAAAGGCATACATCACTACAATCACAAGCAATTCTGGACAAACATAAAAACCCTACTATACTCCAGTCAAACTACCACCCCTTCTTCTACCACTAACATTGACACGGACCCCATAGACACCCAGTTCAACACACACTTCATTTATCTGTCTTTTCTCTACTAGAATTCTCTCTCCCATCTCTCTGTCCCCACCAAGAATACTCACAATACTCCTCTCTTTTCATTCCAGCAAATACCTACCTCAACTATCACAAATGTTCTTCAAAAACTAAAAATCACTACACCAGCTGCTGACAAACTGACTTCTGAATACATTATATTAGCTGCTGACATCCTGGCATACCCCCATCTCAATATTCATAAATAGATCTATCACAGAAAATTATGTACCCTCTGTTGTAAAACATCACATATTATACCACTTCACAAAGGTAGATTAGCCACAGACCTCTCCAACTACTGCCCCATTGCAATTCTCTCCCCTCTGTCCAAACTCTTTGAAAGATCCATGCACCCCCCACTCTTACCTCATCCCATAAATAACAAACTACCCTCCGCCACACTACATAGCTTTCAACCACACCAGAGCACAACTATAGCTCTGTTTAGTTTCTCATAAACCATATAAAACAACAAAAACAATGGCAACCTAATATCCTCCCTCTTCTTGGATCTGTCAAAAGCATTTCATACAATATTCCACCGACTTCAAATTAATGAACTATCTTCTTTATCACTATTTCATTCAGCTGTTACTTGACTCTGTACTATCTCTCCAACAGACAACAGGCTGTAAAATTAAATCTGGACCTATCCCCCCTCCTCCCTGTTTCCATCTGTGTACAACAAGAGTCAATTCTAGGCCCAGTGCTTTTCAATATGTTCACAAACAACTTGCACAAAACCAGCAAACCTGCCTCTGTCTATGAAAGCACCATCATTTGCTCAGCCTCAACCCTTCTACTAATTCTACAAATGACTCAAGATGCTATCACTTCAATAGAACCATGGCTAAAGGCTCACCAGCTAATCTTAAATACAAAAATAAAAAATATTAATGCTTTTCATGCCCAGATCTCTTTCAACAACCAGTACACCCTTTAATATTACCTCAGCAAACACCACCACCATAGAAACTGTAACATATAACAAACTACTAGGAATCATAATAGATAATAACCTAACATTTGACTTACATATCACCCATCAGTAAAACTCAACAAAACTGTGCTTCCTCTACCGAAGCAAACTTTACTTCACAGACTCCTCAAGAAAGTCTTTAGCATCCTCCTACCTTGTCCCCTCCCTTTTCTATGCATCACCCATATTATAAAAAACATTCAAGTCACCCTACTAAATGTATTAGAGGCATTCTTTAACTAAATAACCAAATTTATACCCAGTGCATCATACTGTATGCACCACTGCTTAACACTAAAGAAGATCAACTGGCTAGATTGCACTACGTAATCACCTTACATTCACTCAGCATCACATTGCCCACAAAATAATACACAAACCACACCCATGCCTTTCTCTACAAAACATTCTCAAGCACTACTCCCCACCATGTTGTCTTTTCTTGGGTAAAAATAGCCTACTAATAACTTCCAAATCCTGTAATACAGCTGGAGACTCACTATACACTCCCTGCCTAGCCAGCTAAAACAGGACAGCCATGCATCTAACTTTAAGCACAATCTAAAACAGCACCTAGACTCCTCCTGCCTCTATTACTGTTCACACCCTGACAAACTTTCTTTCTCCCTCTGATCTCTAGACTATCATCAACCGCTAACTATCCAGCTCTCCTATGTTATCCTGTGAAGTAATGTAAATAATCCTATCTACATGTATAACAATATACTGCTTTCATCACTGCTATGTAAATAAAATGTGTAAATTGCTGTATATGTAAATGCAGTCTGTTTATTATTGCATAACACTAATACAGAAATGAACTTGTATTAGTCTCTGTATTAAATGTATTACCCATTGTATGATTCTAAAACTCCATTTCTACTGGTAAGAATCTGAATGTTTTCTCTGTGCTTTTTTTGTAATTTTTCTAACTTTAATGAAACTTTTCTGCCCAGGCATCTGCTAAAAATGGGCCTGAGTGCCCAGTTGGACCATCCCTATAAACAAGAGGCAATACTAAGAAGAAGTAGTCACCAGCAGATATCCCACTCACACTTAAAATAGCCCATTACTGCATTTTAATGTATTAATTCGCATCTATATCACGTTATCGAAAGTTTACTTAATCAAATCAATAAAGGTCGAACTTTATTGATCGATTAAGTAAAACATCGAATAATGTAAAAAAAAAAACTAAATGGCGTATGCAGGGGGGCAAGCCTCCCTGCGCCCCCCCCCACAACCCCCTACATAAATAAGCCAACTCCGAGACCACACTACATTGAGGTAAATGGAAATCTCCCCTTACGGAGATTTCCGTTTACTTGCACAATGTTCTTCACTTTCGATATTGTCGTGCCGACAATATCAGACTCGTGAAGTAGACCCATTAATTCCAGTTGAAAATGCACACCTAGACTATTCTGCTCCTGATGGTCTGGGTATAGCAGCTTATGTTTCCCTGTGCAGTCCTCACTATAGCATCTGAACACAGAATTCAAGAGAAGTTAAATTACAGAGTTAACTTTTGTTTTCTTCTTGTATGTTAAACTTGAGTGCAGTTATTGTAGACTCTGGCTTTTTATTCTTTATGTTTCATTATTCATTTACTCTGTATGCTCTTTGGTTTAGTAGATCTTCATCACTTTGCATTCTAGTTTGTGGTGTTTTTACTCAGTACAACAGCACATAATGTTATTTAGCACAGCAGCACTGGCACTCCAGTCAATGAGTAGACCATAATATTACAGACACATTAGTAAAATAAATTGATATTAGTTGGTTTAGGTAACTGTATCAGGGTTTACATAATGGAAAAAATAGATCATCTGCTAAGTAACAAATAAATGGCTGAACATCTAAAATCAGATCTCAGAATTCAAGTAATTAACTTGCAAATAAGAAACTGACAATCCTAATATTATTCTTATTATTTCCTGGCATACTGGATGGAATATTGTTCTTTAACCTTCATTTTTCTACATCCAGATATTTCCTGCTAAAATATATTTGCTTAAAATATCATCTAGGGGCCCAATTTTAAAAGAATTCCTCTTGGTGCAAGTGACTTACTCTAGTGTAAGCTTGTTTATGGACAGAAAGGCTTTAGACTTTTGTTAGTCATTGCAGTGAACAAGATTCACAATGTCAGAGTTATTTTAATAGCATCTGCAGCTTATTAATTAGAATGACTAAACTGTAGGATTGGAAAGCTGAAAAAAGAACTGACTATAATAAGTGCAGCAAAGTATGCAGTTAACCAACACTCAGCTTTGTCCCATATCACATCATACTTTCAGGAACTGGTCAAATGACATATCAGCATAAACTGTGGTCATGTTTTAATAGTTAATTAGCAGCATAATATAAAATAAAAGGGTAGGATTCACAAAACAATTGCAACTAAGCATAAACCAGTTAAAGTCATTATTGGAAAACTGAAGCACAATGCCTTATTTTAAAACCCATATTATTGCTGATCCTAAAAAAATACCTTTGAGTGACACAGTTTGATAATACACAGGTAAATCTTTATTAATACCTTCATGCACAGTGATGTGAACACCATCCCTGAAATATGACTGGTCTTCTGTATTACTGCTGGCAATACATATCAGCTTAATGGCCAAAAAACGAGGAACCAGTCAAAAGGTAACTAATAAACAAAGCAGACTGGGTTTCGAAGACAGAAAAACTCCACTCTTTATTGGCTAGTACATACAAGTTAACGCTCCACAAAACATGCATTTTCATCCAGGCACCTCCCAGACTTCATCAGAAAATACACAGAATATGAAAAACCTGTTTAAATAGTAAAAGGTTAACACTTAATAACTAATTAGTTGATAAAGCTATGCACACAACACAAATCACATATTAAAAAGATGAAAGGGTTTCTTAAAAATATGAAGACATTTCTAAAAATTTTTTTATATATAAAAAAAATGTTATATATAAAACATCAGTCATCAGAAAAACTATACAAATATAAATAACAAATCTAATTAAAAATCATAATTTAGCCGCCCTGAGTTTTAACAGGGGTAACAAGAAATAGCTTTATCCACTAATTAGTTATTAAGTGTTAACCTTTTACTATTTAAATAGGTTTTTCACATTCTGTGTATTTTCTGATGAAGTCTGGGTGGTGCCTGGACAAAAACGCATGCTTTGTGGAGTATTAAGTTGTATGCACTAGCCAATAAAGAGTGGAGTTTTTCTGTCTTCAAAACCCAGTCTGTTTTGTATATCAGCTTAATGGCCATCATACCAACTAAACATGGCAACATATGCATGCAGGGGTACATGGTTATGTTTCTCAAGAATGTATCAACTTCAGAAGGGGTCTGGTGATTAACTGTCATTTCTTAGTCCGAAACATTTTCTAGTTTCTACTTTATCAGGACATGTGATTGTGTTTCCATTTCAAAATGCAAAAATAATTCAGTCTGCCAGAGTCTTTTGTAACCTCTGTGTTCACAAATGAATGGGCTTGCTTTGGCTGATAATTTCTATTTAAACTACTGACTGATTTTAAAAAAGGCAAAGGTGCAATGTGTTGATTTATCAATCTCAAACTTGGCACTCTCAATAGTGATGATAACTTAAACATGTAAATTCATCAGAGTTCATTTAAGCCTGCATACATGCATGGCTTCATCTGTGTTGTCATGTTTTTCCTTACTTGTTCAGAGCAATCCACTGTTTTTCAGGAGAGAAACATAGCCTGTGATTCAGGGGTGCTCATTTCATCTTAACTGTTTCATGCTCTGAGGCCAGCTGCTATGGTGTATGCCAAAGATCACAGAAAGGAGCAAATTCAGCATAAACAACAAAAGTGCAAGCTATACATCTTCAGAATGGACATTCCTTTGATCTTGTTGTCTGTTAAGACAAGATGTTTTGTAATAAAATGTCAGAAGTGCTGTATTGTTATCATCCACATAGCATAGATCTATTCTGTTAACTTATGTAAGTATATTCCTCAGAAGTTAAGTGAAACAAATAAGCGTGGTTTTGGCTAGTGAAAGTTTAGTAAGGAAAACCCCTTAGTTTTATACTAAGTGATAATTTTTTTTCAAACATCTAGAAAAAAATCTGATAATGTATTTTTTGATCAAGAAAGTTATTTTAATGCATCTGCCAAAAGCTGTTTTTCATTTCTTTTAGTTCCACTCACCTGCTAACAGACCTTCCCTGACAGCCCTGCTGATCCACTGTTTTTTTACAGGGATGAAAACCCCTTGGCCTATGTGTTCTTTTAAGGGTGAGGGCTGACCATGCTGGGAGTAGTGCCATTATCCATTTTCCCTGCAGGGGGATCAGAGTTTATATTTATTACCCTATGCTCCTCCTTGCATGTTTCTAGAGGTCAAATGAACAGGCACCCAATAGGCTGCTGCAAGGGGTATCAGTCTCCATTGTGAGTGATGCAACCATCAAAAGGACTGCCATCCACCAAGCAACAAACAGCTCTGCATGATCTTCAGTCTCTCCTGTGGATTCTAGAGGGAAGTGTATACCCTGGACATGACTAGCCAAGCCCTGTGGCTGAGGGAGGCAAGCAGTCATGGTCCCATCATCCCTTTCTTTTCTACAGCACCTCTTCCAGTATCTAGGTCAGTCATTCAGCCTCCAGATCATCTAGGAATGTAGTTAGGGATTTATCCCTCTAAAGCCCAGCTGTTTGCTTGAGGCCTTGTTTTGCTACAGGTAATATTTTATTTTCCTCAATGTCTCTTTTGTATAGCAAAATTATGCAACTGCCTGTTTTGTCATTTCAGAGAGTTACTTCTGCATACTAGCCATAATGCTCTTCAGTTAGTCTGATTGGAAATGCATTTGTGCATAAAGGCTTTGATTTGGACTGATGTGTTTTTATGACAAGTGTTAAGAGGATCTAAAAATCCTAATAGCATTTTGCTTATGAGATAAGACATATTAAATAAGACTGTAGCTTCTGAAGGAACAGGCAGGAGGGAATGTAATATATTTCTGACTTTTACTGACTTCATGTACACTAATCTTCATTGCATGAACTTGGAGTGTCTGCATTCTGTAAAATACATTTTCTTACTACAAGAGATCTATTTTCAAAGACAGACAATAATAGACTGCATGCCTGAGGGGATGTTGAAGATCTCTGTATCATATTGGATGGGTTAGAGTGAAGTCAAGTCATGGAAAACAGGCAAAAGACAGAAAGCCTTCTGAAATGCAAAGGTTGATTTCTGATGGGATTTTCCATACAGCAGTTTTTTAGAATAATGGAAAAGCACTCTGAGAGTGAAAACAGATTCCTCAGAAGATAAGAAGTCTCTAGCCTTTTGGTACTGGTGGACTAATCTATGGTGGAAACAAAAGGAGGAAAAACATCAAAAATTCAGGATACAGCATCACCAAGTACAAAGATAAACACCTGAATACATACTGCTAATAAGGTACAAAAAATTGAGACATATTGTGCCTTACATGTATAAAACCCAATTTGAAAATAAAATATCAGATAAGGAAATATAAAAACACAACAGAGAGTGCCACACTCTTTACAAAAATAATATCAAAAAAACAGCACAATAAATTTGTAAAATACATATAAAATAGCCCTATAGCATCTATTGAAAGGTTTCATTAGACACAAAGAGATACTGGAGAAAAAGCCAGTCTAGCTACAAGAGGATGAAAATGAAATACAGTCTGCTGGCCAGCTGGCAATTACATGTGACTTAAATATCAAGCCCAAAAGTGTTTTCTTATTGTTACTTTTTGCAGTAATTATGTTCTTGTTGTGTAAAATGATGCTTTCTGATTCCAAAACATGTAGTTTTTACTATAATTTATTTACTGGAACTATAATTATTAAGGTTAATAAATTTTGTTTGCATTTCCTTTATGCAGAGTGGCTGGTAGGTACTTTCTGTTTCTGAGTCATGTGGCCATATATTTTGGTTATGTAATTGGTGAGAGCAAACAACTTGTAGTGGATACTGGATAGAAATGTTTTCTAGCATAAAATGGTCTCTCTTAGGGATCAAAACTCCAGCTATGTGAATCACTACAATGACAGACTACACTAAAGTATGCTTGCATGTGTTATATATCAACTGAATTAATACTAAAATAAAAATATTCATTAAACTGAATTAGCTTTTCAGAAAGACAGAAACCGCACCTCCATTTAGGATCAGGTACCATAGAGAGCACCTCTTGATAAGACCCATAGCTTAAATGGTCAAACAATATGGCAAAGTTACTGCTGTTCTCCTATGTGGGTGTGTTTAAATCACATTGTAGCCTATTAAGAGGTCAGTTTGGCACAATGAGTAAGGTTATCATCTCGTACATACAATGTACAAGGTTTGATTTAAATTCTAAGTTATTGGCTAGGCTTAAAATGGCCCTTAAGAGCAGTTAGCCTAGTCTTCACCTAGGAACCCATAAGCCCAACTGGCCACAGTACCAAGTTCCATATATAGGTAGAGTTGTGCATGGAAGCCTGGACTTATACAAATACTTGGTTTGGTGTAGTGTGAACCATTTCTAAACTGTGAGGATGTCTTTCAGTATTCTGTTTCCAAAACTAGATTTAATGCCCTAGTGGACTAATGATTCTTCAAGCCTGTTTCTCATCTTGGAGAGGCAGAATATTGTTATAACAGACATGCTACCCTACAGATGGACCTCTGGTGCTAGACATCTATATGTCCATGTAATTCCACCTGTATTTTAGACTTGACTCTCTAATGGAAATACCAGGTCTGACATACAGATAGAGCAGCTCTCAGCTGCTGGAGAACAATGATTGGACTAAGCTGCCCCACAGAGTCCTTGGATAAGATTTTGCTGTGCTCAGAATAGATAATGAGATTTAGTTACATGTAAATTTATAGAATCTTACTACCTGTTTCAGGTATAGAGTGACTCCCTTTAGTTCAACACCTTGAGATACTGAATTACACACTGCTTGCCTCCAATATGCCTTCATCATAAAGTGGTGCAGAATCAGAAAGTAACTGGGATAATCTCTGCATGCACTATGTATAAACAGAAGTATTTTAATGGAATAAATATAGTTCCTCTGATACAATGAAAATAACAACTACACATCTTAGAATCAGAAAGTTCACTTTATATGATGACAGCATAATTGCAGCAACACAAGTGATCAGTGCCGGCATTTTTAAATCTACTTACTGAAAAACCTAAAATATCAAAACAAAAAAGATAACAAAATGAAAAGACTTTCCTTTTATGATCAGTTAACAATCCTATGACTAAATTCTGACATACTTTTTCTGAGTAGTGATAATGTTATGGAAAGTTTTTTTTCTAAGGCAATGTATTGAGCTAAGGTTAGGGAAAAAGCCGGGGTAAGGCTTAGCTTAGAATTAGTGTGCATTTGTAAGGTGATGCATGGAGGAAAGGCTGTTGAGTGCAGTTGGAGAGCTTAAGTATGGAATCACCAACAGCTTGGACCTTACCATTGGTGGTGCAGGTTTTGTAGACCTTTAGGATATGAGCAAAAGCAAATTATAATATGAGTATTTCAGGCATCTACCTGTGGCCCATGGCTTCATTGGGTTGGCCAGACAGTATGTAAGATGAAGTAATTTTTTCCTCACTATGGAAATGCACTACAAAAGACAGCAGACACTTGAAGTAATCCTGAAGTGTGGTGGTGGTTAGAGACTAAGCATTCACTCTAATTCTCCTTCTCCTGTTATGAGATAATAGTAGGAAGGATGTGTGAGCAGCTACACTGTGTTAACTAAGACACAAAACTGAGACTTATGAAAACTGAGACATGAATTGAAGAACAGTTGGACCATTTTAGTGCAGAGAAAAAATGCAGATTAATTCAAAACTTTTCCTATCTGGTCTGACTCCAAGAACTGGGACCTAACTGGACTTAAGTTCCCTTGTTTCCATTAAAAAAAAAAAACATTGATCTACTTTTGTCTACACATTCTTTGCAACTGTCTGGCTGATATTTCACTGAACATATTTTTTTTACTTATATATCAAGGTGTCATGAAATACATACACTCCCCTTAAAATTATGTTTATTTACAATTCAGTCAGCTGCATCAATGCATTGCAGTGTTATCTCATTTTACTCCCCCCAAATTACATTCTATAACCTTTCCTTCCAGCCCATTCATCATCTTCATACTGAATGTATAAGTAAAACTTGTTTTCTATTAAAAGAATAACCTTATACCTACTTAAAAAAGTATTATACATATAATTATACTGGTCTGTTCTCATTTCTCACAATAGCCTCTCACTTTTTATATTATGCAAGTTTGACTTTCAGTGCAGGTTACTGTAAATATTCATAATGCACTCAATTTGAATTCCTAACTATTTTCTCTACATACAATTTTCTTTGTTAATATTATTGTAAATATTTTAAAATGTATCTTACTCTGATTAAGTATTGCTGATTATTTAATTACTATTTTTTCTGGAGCTTTTCTCCCCTGACCTCAATGGAAAGTGGGTACTCTGAACCAATGGCTCTTTCCTGGTAACCAAGTGCCATTAAATAATAATAATAATAATAATAATAATAATAATAATAATAATAATAATAACAACATTAATAATTCTGCAGACCCGTATCATCACTAAAGCTGCAGCTGTACATGTTTGGTGTGTGCACAGCACTCACAGAGACTGCCTATTGACTGTTTTTTTTTTATTTAGTCTCTTCTCCCTTGAAGGATTAAAATGCTGGTGTTGAAGATGCTAAACATTTAGAACAACAAATTCAGCACATTGCTACAGATATGCAAAGGTACATTATTTAAATTCTGAACTCTTATTGCCAGTCTCACAATCAATTAAAGAAAGTAACACATAATTTCACTTTAACATTCAAATAAGGAATAAAATAGCCTCATCCTTAGAATGTATTTAAATTGTAAGGCTCTGTATATTCTTGTTCTGAAATTTATGTATTGTGAGAGATTCTGAAGGATGAGTCTAAGTTACTTGTTATATTCATGTCCATGCGTGTGTGTTTGAGGGTGAATTTTATGTAGTTTCACTCCTACGCTTGTAAAAATATATATTTATTGCCTGATCATCTAACACCATCTCTGTAAGTGTAGAATAAATATGTTCAGCCTACAGACCACTGAGTTTCATGATTTGATGCTATGAATGTGATGCTTGTTACCAGAAGCATCCTGATTTTCTAAAAGCTGCAACTAGGAAACATGGCCGAGCATAACAAAAAGTATGCATGCATGTGTGCATTGATATTTATAGATATGATAGTGGAATTGTAAGGATGTCAGATGAAAAAGTTGAAGCCTAATCTTTTGTTATCACAGTAGGAGACAGTAACAATGTTATTGGTAAAAATGATGTACTATATTTGCAGTTGAATGAAATACAGTGCTTTTTGCTCATTTGTTGTCTGTCTTTTTTTTTAGAATTTTTTATTAAAATATTAACAATAACAGAAAAAAATTGACAACCATATAGCTATTTACAAAAGTCCATAATATGGATATCATATAGGAAATTTTGTTAAACCATTTATATTTTTCAAGTAGATCTCTCTACGTTGAAGCCACAATTTATAAAGATGTATAACATTTGATGTTCTTATCTTAATAAATGACAATTCATTCTTACAAACAATTTTTGCTAAATTCATAAATTCAATAAATAGTGGGGTTGTTTTGTTTTTCCAGTTTTTGGTAATTACTTTTCTAGCTATAGCTAGAATAGACAAATGAAAAGGCACTTACATTACAGGAATAGGTTCATAGGTTCATAGGTGTTTATTAGGCTAACTACCACAAGAGACTTTTTAAGCCTAGCCATGTATCCCAAATCTCTGACAAGTTCTTTTTTTTTTTTCTTCTTCAAATAATTTTTTATTTTCCAAATAATATAATGTTTAACAATACAATCAACGATAAACAAGTATTATAAACCTTTATATATACCATGTACAACTGACCTGAACAAAGAAAGGAAAAAAAAATAATAAAATATATGAAATTAGTAACAAAAATTTATAATATTCAATTAATAAAGTGTAAAGTTACACATTAATTATTTAGGGTTCATTTTTAATGTGTCAATAAGAGTTAAAATCTCTGAAAAGTTCTGATACCCTTAATAAGTGTAAGCATGGGCCTGGGAGATGAATCATTTACAGATTACTTGTTTTCCTCAGAGACATAGGTACCAAACCAGAGATGAATTTCTGGTATCTGATCCAAATGTCCAAGTTGTACTTGAATTGGATTAGCAAGGAACTCTGCTTCACATGGATGAGGAGCCTGTTCCATAGATGGGGTAGTCTCTGGGATACATACCTATCTCTCCAGCAGGTTCTATTTATATCACAGGCTTCAATACCTCCAGTG
Organism: Protopterus annectens; assembly: GCF_019279795.1. Taxonomy (NCBI): domain Eukaryota; kingdom Metazoa; phylum Chordata; order Ceratodontiformes; family Protopteridae; genus Protopterus; species Protopterus annectens. The sequence continues at coordinate 225,375,543 of NC_056748.1, forward strand.
GGTATACGATGATCATGGTGGTATATTGTGATGCCAGGAACACTGTGGTCTGATCTGGGGGAGTCGATGGTGGCTCCCCTTAAAGTGGCATCCCTCATCCTCTCATAGTGATGTATCCCATTCACTGCATGGAGGTGCATGTCTAAGGAACATCAATGACAGGCACCACAGGATTGACTATCAACACCTACAGCACTGACCATGTTCGTCACATCTGTCCAAACTTCATTCCTCTGCCTAATATTTCCCATCCACCCAAGAAGGTTGTGGCTATGTTGGCACAGAGCCTCAGTTTTAATTTCATTCTCCCATTGTAAAAACAATTGTCAACGTTAGTTCAGTTTGACATCTTGAGGACATTGTTAGATGCATATGGTATGCATTTTATGGAGGCTCACAATTGACATGATAATGTTATAATCATTTGTTAAGTTATTTGATCTGCTCTCCTTAGTGATGCAAGTTATGCAAATTAATCCTTTGTCATGTATATTACTGTTTACATTAAAGAACATAATGGATATGGAAACAGTGTCTAAATATGTGATATGTGTAATATCATCGTATAACACTGTCTAAATATTTGATACATGCAACAATCCATTAAGTTATCTATAGAGCTCATATGTAGGATTTGAACCCATTGCAGAGTATATTATAACAACTAATTACTACAGTATTGCTGTTTCCAGAGTTACATGAACATCAAAACATAATGAGCATGTGTAACTCAAGATTTTCGGATGCTTGTCATGCAAAATCACAATCAATGACAGACATCTTACAAATGTTATTGTCATTATATTTTACACAACACACAATGGAAATTATATAGAAATCTTGCTGAAAATAATAATTCATATTAAAATGAACAGTTATTTACTCATGGCAACATATCAACACAGTAAACAGTGAATAGTCAAAGCTATCCTTACATTGTCTGTATCAGAATCTTCTTCTTTTGGCTTTTTTTCCCAGTTAGGTGTTGCCACAGCGGATCACCTTGTCTGCACATTGAATGGCAGTAGAGTTTTACGGTGTCGAGTTGCCAGCCCGGCGCCCAACCTTCCACAGAAGGCACACTCACATGCACACCTAGGGCCAATTTAGAGTATCCAATCCACCTGCAGCATGTCTTTGGGATGTGGGAGGTAACCGGAGCACCCGGAGGAAACCCACGCGACCACAGGGAGGACATGCAGACTCCGCACAGAAGGCACCCCAGCCGAGGATCGAACCAGAGAACCTCTTGCTGTGAGGCGGCAATGCTAACCACTGCACCACCGTGGCCGCCCTATTGTCTGTATCAGAATGAATGTACTAATAACTAATACTATATTATTATGCAACAGAGAGTATCCATTAACTATTTAATAAACATACAACTACAGACACCTTCAGAATTCATTGTTCTCTGTAAACATAACACAGACAGTACAGGTTAATTACAGCGAAATATGGATATCTTTTCTTTCCAGTTGTATCCATAGTACATGCATTACTAAGCATCAGAGAGTATCCTTAAACTCAGTAAACATACAACTTCTTACAGAAATCCTCGGAATTTGTTGTCCTGCATTGGAATACTGACACAGTCAAGGTGAAGCTAAATTTTCTGTGGATATAATTTTATGTCTTCTTCATTCACTTTTCACAGGGTCTGTTTGCTTTTAGCCACATACCCATCTGCATGCATATTGTTCAATCCTACTACCACTCAGTATGTCACAGACAAGTTGTACTGCAGACATTCTTGGCCACAAAAGGCCTGCCCAACATGTATAATTTGAATTATAAACATTAATGATATCATAGATATGCAATGACAGAAGTGTATTCTCCCACAGCAAGACTATCAGATGGCAGCTTACCTTTGAAGGTAGCTGTAATTCACTGTAGATTACAGTAAGTGCAGCAGCAGATGATGTGAGCATGCCCCACGAACACTGCTATGATAGAGAATTGGAACTAGATTACAGATTACATTAGATCACAGATGGACTGGGATTTACCAGAGTAAAGTGCAATCCCATCACCTATATGATGACCTGCATCAGAAGGACACTGAGGATCTTTGCTGGAAGGTCACAAAGGTCCAACACCAACCTGTGGATGCCTACAGTAAGTTTCTTGAGCCACACCTTAACCACATCATAACAAATGTATTTCATAGCTATATGTGTTTATGAGACTGTTTAAATTTAATTTCACTGGTGTCTGCACTGATAAGAGCAATGTTAATCTATTTAATGTACACATACAGCTGTAAACTATATGCCATAAATATTCCTATTACAAGTAGGCATGAGCTGTTATGGCATTTAGCTCAACTGGTTAAACAAAGAATCACAGTAAGTGATGATCTCCTATGTTTTGGTTCAAAGCCCATTACAGGACATTTTGTAAATATTGGTGTTTATATGTTGTTGTTGTTGTCTTTCGGCTTTTCCTGGTTAGGGGTCGCCACAGCGGAACACCGGTCTGCCAATGATTGGCAGTAGATTTTCACAGTGCCGAGTTGCCAGCTCGACGCCCAACCTTCAACGAAAGCACTCCCATTCACGCATGTCTTTCGGAAAGCCACTCGAACAGCGGGGAGGACATGCAGACTCCGCACAGAAGGCACTCCCCGCACGCTAGCTGGAATTGAATGGGTGAACCTCTTGCTGTGAGACAACAACACTACCGCTGCACCACCATGGGAATCATAATAAATACTATTAAACATAATCAATGTAAGCCCTATATTTTTTGGCAGATATACAGTACAGCATTTTTTTATATGTAAACTTTTACTGTTATATAATTTCTGTTTTTAACTTCTACATTGTATCATCAAATACTTTGTTTTCATGTACACTTCTTGTACTATAACAACCTGTTATTTTATACATTGTATCTATGGAGCTTTTCTCCCCAGGACTCCACTGAAAATGGGTTCCTTCAGCCCAATGGACCATCCTAGCAAACAGACTTCAAATAAAAAAATAAAATAAATAAAATAAAATGTAGTATGGCTGTGTTTTACTGATGTCAGTACTGTTTAGGCCTCGGATGACTACACATGTCTCTGTTTTCCATAATGGTTCGAGAAGCATCCCACAGTATACTTCTGTATGTGTGAATGCTGAGTTATGCAGACATACATTACTAGTCTCTATATTATAAAGCATTTAAACACTGACACATAGTAATGCTATACAATGGATTCATTTGTTATGCCATTGAAACAATGCTGCATGCCAAAAGGTACTGTGCTGTCTCTTAGCTTTACCTGCTAAGCTCTGAGTCAGTGCAAACATCTCACAGATACATTTGGGTTTGAATCCTAGCACAGAATAGTTGGCTTTTATTTTGATAGTTTCCTGTGTAATATTTAAAAGCAGGTATGTGGGGTAATTGCTTGTTCATTTATGTAATATAGCTTTTTACACATCTAGTATGTATGTGGTACATTGGCCCCTATAATGCTTAAGTATCATATAACTAGGCTTATCTTCATTATCTACAAAATTCTAGAAACATCCCTTAGTCATTCTGTATGATGGCAGTGATTTTTCTGTCTCCCAGCTTAAAACATTAAGCAATAGTCCAATATGAAAGTCTCATGGATAAATGTGGGTTTGAATAATTGATGTTAGTTTGATATTTTAGTAATGACTAGTTAAAGAACAGATATGACAGATGCTTGTTCAGTTATACAACATAGCTTTTTTAAACATCCAGTATGAAAAAGGTACATTAATACCTATAGCACTTACTTCCCCGAATACTATGAAGATCTCCATTATCCTAAAAGATTCTGGAAACATTCTAGATCTGTTTATGTCTGTATGTGTATCTCATTGCCAGTACACATATATTTTAGCAATATATTTTAATAGAAGACTAGAATCCATTGTATTTTAACCTTGACTGCCCTCCTAACTAAATGAAATGGTGATGTATGGTCAAACAGTGATGAACATGCCTTTCTGCTTATATAGGTCTGTCAAGTGCAATACACAGGTTCTATTCCAATGCCTGAGATGCTGAACTCTGAGTTAATTATTTTTGTTAGTGCGTGACCTGTGTACTGACATGCAGTCAGGGCTGCATGGTGTTCTATTTCAAATGCACATCAAGCGTTTGCAGTTGTCATTTTACCTTTTCTCTCCTGAGATTCATTATAAAAAAAAAATCCATGTTTTGTGTCTTCCCTGCATAGCCATACAGTTCAGTTATTTAACCTACATAAATCCATACAATTTTAACCCTGGGTTAGCAAGGCAGATAGGTATGAAGGTTGGTGTGCAAGGTGACATAAGAACTGTAAGTTCGAATCATTACTCCTCCAGTTTGTGTACCTTACTATTCATGTGTGAAATATTGACAGTAACACAGCAGTAATTGAACTGAACTAGTGTATCATGTCAAGGCTATAGAACATGGGATATTCAGTAATCTTCAATATTAATTTTTTCATAGCAAACAATATATTCAACTGGAAGAACCTTTCCATGACAGGAATACTTCTTTTTTTTCCCTTTTTGCAGATTATGAGGACAGAGACAGGAATCGAGCCCTGCACATTGAGCAGATGTACAGGCTGGAGGACCAGTGGAAGGAGAGAGTTATGTTTTCTAACTGTGGACATTAATTTCTCCAGAAGCAATCATAACATTGTCAAAAAGCTGCTTTTGTTTGCTGAATTTGGCAGCATGCTAATATTAATGCAAAGCAACCCATAATGCAACTTGAAAATCATTGATTTAATGTGGATAACATTATAGATTTAATTTCAAATTTCAAATTTGAATTATAAGAATTGGAATGTCCACAGAGGTTCCTCACTAAAAGAATACAGGGTGTAAATAAAATGTCCTATGCAGACAGCCTCAAGGCCCTATCCCTGTATTCTGTCTCCTACAGACTTTTGAGGGGAGCTCTATACCTGGCATACAGGGCATTGTCAGATCCTACTCTGATGGATCTCCTGCATATCCACAAAACAAACAACACCAGAATTAGCCATTCTAAAGACTTACACCTTGCCTATGATATAAACAAGACCTGCTGGAGAGATAGGTATTTATCCTAGAGACTACCCCATCTACAGAACAGGCTTCCCATCCATATGAAGCAGAGTTCCTCCCTGAACCAATTCAACTGCAAGTTGGACAATTGTATGGGAAACTGGAAATTCATCCCTGGTTTGGCACCTATGTCTCTAATGGACACAGGCAGCGACCTGTAAATGGTTCATATCCCAGGCCCATGCTTACACTTATTAAGGGTATCAGAGCTTGTCAGAGATCCGGGATGCATGGCTAGGCTTAAAAAGGCCTTTGTGGTCATTAACCTAGTACACACCTATGAGCCTATAAGCAGGATATGTTTGAGGAAATTATTTTTTTTAAGTCACAACCTAGATGACAGACATGTCTTTGTAATTGTCATGGTGATTTTACCTGGACTGTTTCACATACAAGCTGTGATGGGTTTTTGCCTCTTTTTGAAAAGCAAGTGATGGCAGACTTATATGTCCAGCAGTGGGGTTCATTAGCTGTCATGTTGTGCACCCTCGGCCTATTATATTGCTGAATGGATGTCTGCTGTCTCAACATTCATAATGAGGTTGATAGATGATTTTTGGTATGCACTTTGGCAGTAAACAACCACAATGGATCATATAAGAAGTGACATCCTTTTTCTGCAGTTGTTGTGCACAAACCCCATCCTGCTATTCTTTTACAGCTGCTTGCTAAATATTTAGTGATCAGATTTACAGTGTTTGACTTGATCAGGTACATATATAAGAACTACAGATGTAAGTAGTGAGAGTAGTACAGTAATTAGTCGACACTGCGTGACATAAACTAAACTGGTAGATATCACATGCTGCCACTATGTTTATGATAGTCAAGTTTTTCTGAGGTGTGCTGCATTCCAATATTCTGATGTGATGTCCATTAGCCATAGTGCATTGTTCATCCCATCTGCATATAGTTAAGTTTTTCACTGCTTGTTCTTCTTACTATATAATTTTAAGAAACATATGTTATTTGTGCGATGTCCAAATGACAGCTTAGTTACATATAGACTTCAGCTACACTTGAGAATAAGTCTGCTATTAGCACTTCAACATAATTGTGCGAGACACACACACACAAATAATGAACCATGGAACTTACATTTTTCTGTCAGACTGCATGATAATGTTGTAAGACATATGTTAAGTGTTTTATTTTAATGGGTTTTATTCAGAAATGTTATTCAGAAGTGTTGCTAACAGCTTACTGTAGTAGTTGTTTTGGAACATAGACACAAGTCAATGTTGCATACCGCACTGTCATGACATGTATGCATTTTGCTTTTGTACATGTTTGTTTTTTATGCATACTTATGACTGTTTCTTATTTGAACAAGTAATAACAGCATTTTCTCAGATATGCTATGTATTGCATGACATGTAATGCACTGGAGTAAAGTAATGACATTCTGTGATGGATATAGTGGCTCATACATGGCCTTCTATTCATATCATCAATACATATTGATAATAGGACAGTGGGAATGTTGCATGATCCTAACTGCACACTTACTACACTCAGTTATTTATACAAAGTATAAAGGTATGTTATTGGGTTATATGGTCTGATAAACATGTTTAACTGACTCCTTTATTGTATTGTGATATGCTTTCAGCAAACATGTCGCAGTTACAGTGTCATATTTTTGTCATGTCAATGGCATGACATATGTCTTTCACGTTATTCAGGTGATCATATCATACTGTTTTATGACAGAGATGTATTGCATATGACTACATGACAGGTAATGTTTTTACATTGTTATGTATTGAAATACCTTTCATCACTCATGGTGTTACAGTTTTATAAGGTCATACATTACCGTAATATGACATAATGAACCATTTCCACCAACAGATAATGTCAGTTTGTTTATATTATATAGTCATAAAATTAGGGGAATATGGATTCTGTATTTTTTTATGTGTGTATGTTTATCCTTGCCAAAGTGTTGGAGCTGTGACACTTCTCCTATTGGCCAATGAAGAAGATGATGCGCCAGACCCATGCCAGGTGAATTGGACTCAGTGGACCAGAAGAATGGCAGGATCAACGATGATGATGATGACAGACCAGGACCTGCAAGTGCCATTGTTTCCACAGCTCACCATGAGAGATGTCAGCCACCATGACATGGAGAAAATTTACGGGATCAGATCAAGGGCAAGATGATGGAAATCATCCACATGCAGATGAGGGACGTGACAAGGAATTTTTTTCAGGACACAGCATGGGCCATGCACAACTCGTTCCAGAAGATTGCACGAGAGATCATTCATGATGATTGACGCCATCATGGTGGGCCCTCAGGACCATACATATTGTCTGTGTAATCTAATTATCTAAAGCTGCCACAAGGGTGTCTGCATTTTCACAACATGCCATTTTCACAGCACTCAATAACCTACTTCAACCGCAAACTAACAAAAGACAACTGAGATCTTCTGACAACTTTTTATTACAAGTCACAAAAGCTAACAACTATTATGGAGATTATCTGTAGTCTAACAAAACCTCCAGAACTTGGAACCTGACCCCACTGAGCACTATAACAATCTCAAGCCCCTTAAAATTCAAAATACTCCTCAAAACACATCTAACTCCTGGCTATGCACCTGTCTAACTCCTGGTTAAGTAAAGTTCCAGTCTACAAGACCTTACCCCTATATATAGTTACTAATAAATTTACTTAAAGGAATTATTGTAAATATTACTTTTGTAAATAATATACCAGCAAGATGTATAGTCTCATATATCTCAGCATATACTGTGACTGTTTCTCCTGAATAACTTGTGTTTCACTGAATCTGCAGCAAGTATAAGAACCTTGTTAACATATTTATACTCTGTTATTCCTAACAACCCAATGAGTTATTTCTTTGTATATCTTTGTATTGCTTTGTTTTGTACTTGTTTTACCATTTATGACCTCTGGGGCTTTTCCCCGGGTCTCTGCTGAAAAAGGCCAACTGACTACTCAGACTATCCTGGTAAACAAACATTAGACAAATAAAATGTAATGTAAAGGCACAATTATGTGGACATAGCACATTCATGTTATGCATAGCTGATATACATCAGACTGGTCACCACAGATACCATGTCATAGACGGCATTGTGTTGCACCTGAAGTATGACGCACATTAACACAGTGCACATGGGTTAAGCAATTGCATTTACATGATGTGCTGTACTTAGTGCATACATTACTCCATAAGGGCAGGGGTGCTATTCCTTACTTATGTGTATATGTGTGTACTCGTATACATGTAGTGCAGAATAATATTATGTTAATTACACTGTGGCCCTGCATGTGACAGGTCTGAGTGTTGCAGTTAACATGATGCAAGTCAGGCACAAATAGGTTCATATGTAGGTACTAGGCTATTGGCCCAAGGACCTACGTAAGCCTAGCCAACGAGGTTCCCTGGCTTACGCCACCCAAGAAAGTTATTTACCTGTGCCACTGTCGAGCAGAGACACAGAAGTTATCCCCGGAGTGTATTTCCTATTTCCCATCCACTCATCAAGATTTTTCTTGAAGAGTGCTAATGAAGAACTTTACTTGACATAGACGAGTAGCCTGTTTTAGAGTATGGGAAGTCTCTGGGACAGGAATCTATCCCTCCAGCATGTCCTGTTTATTGTGGTGACAAGGTTTAGGTCCCTAGAGTGCGTAGCTTGGAGGGATTTGGATTTCTTTAGGTGTAGCATGTCCAAAAGCTCTGGGTTGGGTTTGACATAGGTTTATATGTTAGGCAAAAATCACCTCGCAGTAGGCGATATGCTATGGAGTAAAGCTTAAGTTTTCTGAGGTGGTCAGTGTAGGGCATTTGTTTTAGGCCAGTAATCATCTTTGTGAGGTACTTCAATGGCCTTTCCAGCTGCTGCAGATGTCTTGTGAGGTACATTCCAAAAAGGGGTGTTGTACTCCATGATGGGTCTAATGAATGTCGAGTAGAGGGGAACAATGACCTCTTTTTTCCTGGATGAAAACCCTTTTATGATGAGGTGTGCCATGTAGCAGGACTTCCTGATTACTGTGGCGATGTGACTATCAAAGGAGAGACTACTGTCCACCTGGGTCCCAAGGTCTCTTATCACACATTCGGTGTTATGTAGATTGCTGCCTATGTGGTAGTTCATGGGCACAGAGTTTTTACCAAAGGGGATGACACTGCACTTTTTGACATTGAGCTTGAGGCCATGGCTCTGACACCAGGCATCTGTCTCAGCGATGCCCTTCTGTAGGAAGTACACATCATTTGGGGACATGACTATGGCTCCTAGTTTGCAGTCATCTGTGAACTTCGTTAGCCAGAGGCCTTCTGTGTTAGCCTGTACTTCAGAGAAGTAGATACCAAACAGGAGAGGTCCCAGGATGGAACCCTGTGGTACTCCACTTGCCACTGCTTTGAGATCAGATTTGGAGTCTCCAACTTTTACAGTGTGAGTTCTGTCAGTGAGCCAGTTGGCAACACATCTTGTGATGTAGGGATTTATACCTAGTTTAGTGAGTTTAGCTATAATTCCAGAATGGGGGAATGGTGTTGAAAGCCCTGGCAAGGTCAAGATAGGCTGTGTGAACCACATTACCCTCATCTATGGCTTTGTTGACTGACTCAAAGAAGTCTATCAGGTTCAGGAGGCATGATCTGCCTTTCACAAACCCGAACTGGTTGGGATCCAGAGTTTGGAGTTTACCAATGTCTTTGTTTATGAGTTCCATGATGATACATTCCATGGCCTTGCAGACCAGTTTCTGTGCGCCATTCAGTGGGCATAAAGCCTGATGCGAGGCTAATATTGAACATGGTGCTTAAGTGGGGAGCCTGTTTGTTCTGAAGTTCATGTAAAATGTAGCCTGGGATGTTGTCCCGTCCCATGGATGCTGTGTTTTTGGCTTTAGAGAATGCAGGTTTTACCTGCATAATTGTAATTACAGGGATTCTGCATTCTTCCTGTATAGATATGGGCCCTTTAGGGGGTGGGGGTGGGGGTAAAGTTAGCACTGAGCCTATCTGCCAGGATGTTGGCAATATCAGTTGGTTCTGTAATTTTCATGCCGTTGTGCTGTAACTCAGAGCAGATCTGGGTGTTGCCATCAAGATTCTTGACATAGCTATAGAATGCTTTGTGGTTGTCCTTAGAATTAGTGGTGATGTTGATTTCGTAGCTAGCTTTGGAGAATCTTATAAGGGATCTCAGCTTCTTACTGAGGCTGACCAGGGAGCTCCTCCACTCATGGGATTTTACTGTCTTTTGCAACAGTTTCTTCTTTCTGTTGTACAGTTTGTTTATGGCAGGGGACCACCAGATTGGCTTCCTTTTTTTGGAGGATAGTGCCTTGGTTCTGTTTGGGATAGCACGATCCATGCACTCATGTAAGTGCTTATAGAGTGCATTTGTGTAGGATTCAGCAGTTGTAACTGTATTGTCCAACTGCATGGGTGTCATGAAGTTCACCAGTTCTGTCTTAAGAAGCATGTAGTTGGCTTTGGAGAAATGTTTTACTGTGATTTCCATAATGGGTAGTGGGGCAGGATGTGGATATCAAGGGTGATTAGCTTATGGCTGGATGGGACCAACAAGGAGTTGACTTCAGGTGTGGAACACCAGTCACTCATGTTGGTAATGACTAGGTCTAGGATATTGTTGCCACTGGTGGGGGTGTGGATAAGTTGATTCAGGGCATTGGAGTTTATGAATTCCAGAAAGCGCTGAGCTAAGGAGTTGGTACACGAGTAGTTTTTCCAGTTAATGGTGGGGCAGTTGAAGTTGCCCATTATTAGAGTGTCTGGTTGAATCCTAATATTTTCCAGTACATCAAGAAAAGAGGAGTGGGAATCCTGGGGCATGGTGGAGGATCTGTAGCAAGCTACAGTTTGGATTGCAGTTTTGCCCAGAGTTAGTTGCACTTGGATAACCTTAAATGCATTATGCTGAGCAACTAGCCTGGAGGAGTGGATATCCTTAATGAATATGGACAAACCTCCACATTTGGTGTTTCAGTCCAGGTTACATGGCCGAAAAGGTGTAGTGCATGGGTGCTCTCTGGAGCCTTGAACCAGGTCTCAGTCACTGCACAGATATCGATGTTCTCCATTTTAAGGAGTGCCTTGAGTGAGTGCATTTTGAGGTTTAGACTTCTAGCATTGAGTAGCATTACCCTCAGTTTTTGCTTGCCTGTTCCTGTTACGGTGGTGAATTTGTTATTTGAACCTTGCCTAAAACAGGCACTATAGGGGCAGCAAGAGCCTTAGCCAGTATCCGAAATCCCAGGGGCAACAGGTGCAGGCCATCTGTGGCAAAGCATTGCAGTCTGTCAACCATGTCATCCCAAGTGGAGAGATACTGGATCCCCTTAGAATGACACCAGAAGCTTAGCCAATTGTTGAAGTCAATCATTTTGTCCTTGTACTGCAGTATCATTCTGGGTGATGGTAGAATGCTACTCAGGGCTAGGGTCATACCTGCCTGGGCTACAAGATCAGAGAGCTCTTCCATGTCTCTTTTCATATAGTCCAGGGAGGTACATCTCAGGTCATTCACACCAACATGGACAATGACAGAGTCATATTTTTACTTGTTGTGTAGTGACCTGATTCCATGGGTTATGTGGCGGATCCTGTCACCTGACAGGTAGCTGACAGTAACCTTCTCCTTGTTTAACCTGGTGAGTAGGACATCAGTGTGCCTGACTATAGAGTCACCTATGACTAGTGTGTTGGGTATGTTGTTTTGCCTTATTGGCTGTGGTTGAGTGGCACACTGAGTCTGTGGGCTATTTGCCATTTGGGTTGTGTTGGGGGATAGAGGTTGCTTGTGTTTCTGCTTTGAAGGTCTCTGTTGCTTAGACAGATTATTATCGAGAGCCTCCTCCAATGTTTTTGTGTTACTATGTGTGGATTTTGGTGGTGAAGATTTAGTGAGACTATGTGATGAGTGTGGTGTGGTGCAAATGTTTACCTTCTCCTCATGACAAGTTCAGTCTTGGTTGGAGAGAGCTTTACCTCCAGTTTGGCTAGATAAGTGCATCTCTCACAGGTTGTAGTGTTGGGTGGCAGGAGGAGAGGGTTGTCTGGGTACATGAGGCAATTTCTATATTGCCTCAAGATGCCCAGATTCATCAGATAGACAGTAGAGAACACTGGGAGCTGACCCTTGGACATGCCTGAATAAAAAAATATTTTCCTATAGATAAGTGAGGAAAGTGAGTACAAGAGCTGTTTTCTCTATGCAAGTGAGAAAAGTAAGTACAAAAACTGTTTCCCTCTAGGTAATGAGGAAGGTTGAGTGCTATAGTAATTAGTAGCTTATTTAGTGCTTACAAGTTCTGAACAAATGCTGAGCATGAATAAGCAAATTTAAGTGCTAAAACTAAGAATCTGTATCTGCACTAGATGAGTTACAGGACAGAAACATGTGTAAATGCAGGCTTTCAAATCAAACAGTTGAGAGAGATGGAAGAGATTGCCCAAACGGCCAATAACTACAATTTCTGGGCCAGAACCACTCCTTATGTGGTAGACAGGTTACCTAGTACTTACCACTCCCACTGATAAGCTAGAAGGCTTCCCTCCAACACAGAAAGACTTGGGAGGCTCAGAAGCTTGCAAACAGTCCTGGATACAGCAAATCTGTATCTGGAACATTGTATTCTTCCACCATATTCATGGATGTAATGACAGCAACTCAACAAATATATTATTCACATATTTCACAAATAACATAGTGAGAGAGGTCCATTTCTTTTATTTACACATTTTATCCATGTGTATGCATTGCACTCATTTCTGTCTTGTTGCTGTCTTATTTCTGTTCAACAACTTGACCTGCCCTTGCCCCCATGATTAATTTATTCATAAACAGGGTGGTGTCATACAGTCACACCAGCACAATAGCTTTGTGTGTAGCTTGTAGTGGATCATATTGTGCCATGTTGTATCACTTTAGTTCGAATGCTGTTTATTGGGAGTTATCCTTCACATAATGCATAGACCTTCTTTTTTCCATTACTGTATATACACTACAGTTGATGCTTTATTTAGCACCATTCCTGAATGCCTTGTTTGTTATTCTATGTTATACTACAACATGCATGATCATATCCACACAGACACCCATATTTAGGCATTTTGTGTAGATATGCAATGATTTACATACATGGACATGTATCTGAATGCAGTATTATTGAGAAAAAAATGCCCTTGTACATTGGTACTGTGTACATTCAGTTCTTCCATTTTCGAGTGCAGGATTGTCCTTTGCTCAGTCATACACACAGATAGTACTTTATATATGAATAAGGGTGTTTGTTGCACCTGTTCTATTATTTTATTTTTTATTTTATATTTGTTGACTGGGATAGTACAACTGGATACATGTCCATTTTCAGCGGAGGCCCGGGAGAAAAGCTCCAAAGGTGGTTACATAAGCAATCTTCACAATGTACAGATAAAACAAGAGTCTTAATAACATAGTACAAATAAAACACACTTTACAGATTTGGTTAAATTTATACAGTCTGACAAACTTCTAATCTGGCTTAACAATTAAAAACACAGTTGAGTTCCATTTACAAAAATAGTATTGGTACACTAGTATGAATAATGATTTAGTCAGGCTTGGAGCAGGGACATAACCACTGAGACTTGAAATACTGCTTGAGAGCTTTTTTGAATTGAGATAGGGTGGTGTCTAGGGTAATGTTAGCAGGTAGTGAATTCCAAGTTTTTCCAGAAGAGTTGGTGAACAGGGAGTCTCCAAATAAGTTGTTGGATTTGATGGTTTGCACTACCAGTCTATTAGATGAGCAGAGTGATCTGGGGTTGGAGTGGGGATAGATGATGTTTTCCAGTGCAGGTGTATTTTCTGGTTGGTTAAGTGCTTTGTGAGCCACAATAAGTTGATTATACTGAATCTGCCTGGGTAGCTCTGGCCATCCAAGATTATTTAGGTTTATACAGTGATGTGTTTTATAGGGCAGACCAGTGGCAAATCTAGCTATGTTATTATAGCAGCTTGAGAATTTGTTAAGATCAGTTTTATTTAGGTTGGCAAGTAAAGGGGAAGCATAGAAGAGAGTAGAGAGCAGATGTGAGTGGGCAATGGCAGTCCTAGCAGGTGGGGGTAGGAATGGCTTTATCCTATATAGTGAGCCCAGTTTTCTATTAATGGTTTTGATAGTTTTGTTGATGTGCACATAACATTTAAGACTGTTGCCTACAATAACTCCTAGGAGTTTTGTATGGGCATCTGGGGAGATTATGGTACCATTATTAGACTTAATGGAGAGAGATAACGTCAGGGATCTTAGGGTGGGGGAGAAAAGTAGGAGCTTTGTTTTGTTAGGATTTAGAATCAGACAGCGAGCAGCAAGTCAGTTTTCAACTTGGTTAAAAGTACTCTGAGTAATTGTTAGCAGCTCTGTTTGTGAAGTGCCAGTGCAGATCAACGTGGAGTTGTCTGTGTATTGAATGCTGTTAGCTTTAGGGATGACAGTGTAGAGGTTATTAATAAAAATGGAAAACAGAAGTGGTCCCAAAATAGACCTCTGAGGGACACCTATGGTGTTGGGTAGGAGGTTTGATAGTTTGTTCTGCCATAAGGCAGCTTGCTGTCTATTGTGCAGATAGGATTCAAATCATTGGAGAGAGTGATTGCCTAGAAACATTGTTGCCAGGGTGTGGATGAGTAGATGATGGTTAACCATATCAAAAGCCTTGGACAGATCCAAAAAAAGGGCTGTGGATAACTTGTTGTTCCTGTTATAGTTTATTGCATTAGAGAAGGTGAGGAGGGCTATGGTAGTACTATGATGTGGCCTGGAGCCATGCTGAGAATTAGCCAGTAGGTTGTTTTGGGTTAAAAAGTACAGAAGTTGTTTATGGGTGCACTTTTCCATAATTTTTGCCAGAGGAGACAAGATGGCTATTGGTCTAGAATTAGATATTTCAGTAGAGTTACCAACTTTATGGAGGGTATCACAAGAGATATTTTCCAGATCGAGGGGAGTGAAGCTTCTGATATGGACCGATTAATTAGAATGGAAATGGGGTAGGCTATAGTATCTGCTGGTTTTTGCAAATATTCAGCGGGGAGAAGGTCAGCAGCTAGGGTAGCAGGTTTTAATTTTTTGAGTAGTGATCGAATGAAGGATGTAGAGACTGGTTGGAATCTAAAGGAGGGCTGTGTACTGGGAATGTTATCCAGTAGGTTAGAGGAGTTAAGGGGTAATTGGCTAGCAAGGGCTTGGATACTTTCGGTAAGGAAACTATTAAAGGTGTTAGCAACATCTTCTGGTAGTTTATCAGTAGAGGCTGAGGGAGGTGGAGTGGTGGATTGCCCTGGGTGCAGTAATTTATTGATCCCTGCCCAGAATTTTTGAGGGTTATTTTGATTTCCTTGTTGGAGATGGAAGTAGTAGGTGTTTTTTATCTAATAAAATGGATTGTTTTGTCCCATTTCTTAGTTGCTGAAATTTGGTTTGATCTAGAGGGGCTTTGTTGGCATGACAATATATGTGTGCATGGGATAATGAATATTATGTTGCGTACCTATGCATTTTGCAGTTTAATGGTTGCACATTACTGTGTTTGTGTAATTTGTAAATAAACATGTTTAGAGCCATCGGCTATGTTGCCTAGCCATGTGATGCATATCAGACATTTGCTTCAATGTAGCTTGGGTGGACTTCCACACTACTCTGTTTAAAGAACATATGCATGTGCAATGTGTCCCCTTATATACAGTTGTACAGCTTTATTGTGTGCCTAATTTCTTTTGCTTGCATTTCCTTTCTGATGTGGACCTCTGTTGTTCACCTCACATCCCCTTTTACCTTTGTCATATATGTTCCACATATACATGACATGTTTAACTTCTTCTAATTATCATCAATGTTGTGTGGTTTCCTTGTTACAATAATACCTTGTGAACAATTTTGCCATTATAGACATGCAAGGAATACACAGGCAAGGTCGTTTTTGTTGTACTTGTGTTTTGACTACTAAACAGGACAGTTTTTTTTTCTTCATTCCTAGGCACAAGTTGTCATTTCATATCTAGCATTATTTTTACCTTAATTATCAGTTATTATTCCATGTCGTTGTTGTGTGTATGTGTACTGACTTTGCTTTCTGGTAGGATTATGTTCATTCAGTGCAGGTCACACATATATGACAACACATCGGTGTTGCATCTAACATGGCATATGTCTTTTACATATGTAGTCCATTTTGCGTGTGCTCAAGTTATGTACACATACCTGTGTATTGCACTGTCACATACTTGGTTACTGTTGTTTGGCATTTACTTGTTTGTTTACCTTTCACATGTAGGGTTGAAGGTTTTAGTCTGTTCCCCCATCCTGCATTTCCCTGGCTTGATTTAATCATCCATGCTGTAGGTTGGCTTACACTTACACTGCTGACATACTTTATTAGATTCAATATCCAATGTGCACTGCAATCAACATTTATTTCACTACAACCCACTACTACTGGAAGTCATACAGCTTCAGGTATGAGAGTCACATAGTTTGCAACATCTCTGCATTGCATAATGCACAGGTGCACATATATTTTGGCATTGTACCTTGGCTGGTATGCATCCCTACCCTGTTTGTCCATTTTCCTTCATCCGTGTTGTACAGTGTGCTGTGTGATTTACCTTTCCTTTATGTTTATTTCTAACCTTTGTCTGTCATGTTTTGTAATATATGTTATATGTTTATCCCTGCTATTTTTCCCTCCTCCATCTCTTTCCCCATATTTTTCATTCCTCCAATTCTCAAATAAAGGGTGTTATTTCCACCAAAGAAAAGAACGACCCTCTGACCATCTCTCAGATTTTCCTATTTCAGCATACCTCTTGTGTGTCACTCTTCTTCACCCTTACCCCACATCTGCTTTTCAATCTCCCTTTTTACTTAGGTCCTGCTCACATTGTTAGCTAATGTTAGGCATGGGGAAGTGGCAGTGTTCACAATAATTAATTTTTATGTGGAATTTTACACATTTCATCAGATTCTGATTATTACATTGAATATGTTTATATACATTTGTACAAGCATTATGACAAAAATCCACGATTGCTTGAAAATATTCCATAATTGTTTGCAATTTTTTTATTTAATGTGAATATTGTTGCATGAAATCCATAATTATTTGCAAATATTTTTCACTTAATGGATGGATTGCTGCACATTTGTCTACTTTTATTGATTTTTATGCTATTTGCAATGAGATTGTAACCCTAATTTATGAACCAGATGTCTGGACATATAGAGATTTGATGTGATTGCTTGAGAGTGTGCTGACTTTCCTGGATATATCTGTTGTATGCTAAGTTTTGTAGAATAAGGAATATTAGAATATTACTTGTTTATCCACAACTTTTGCATGCAGCTTAGCAAAATGTGATGGACTCCACAAATTTTATGGAATCTGGACCTTGGTGTTTAGTTGTATATAATAATAACTAAAATATATAGCCTTTGACTTACCACATTTGCTGATTCTTGCATAATGGGTGCAATCAGTGAGTTCACCTGCACTACAGGAGGAAATATGATTGGTGACAAAGCCACACAAACCACAAATAAATGCAAAAATTTGTTTTTATTTTGTTCTTCTGCAAAGTGGAATTCCCTGCTAATTCCAGCATTAACAACAGTCCTCCTATGCTGAACCCCAGTGAAGCAAGAACTATGAACACACATATATAGCAAACTGAACTTTGACCACCAAGTGTACAGACTGGTATTTAAAGCCTATGTTGTGCATATCATAAGTCACACCATCATATTCTGATTTCAGGATTATATTACAGAACTGCACTGAAATCTCATCAGAACACTAATATAGAGTATAATGCTCTCTTTTGCATGTACCTCACCAGACTCATGCAGCAGCTGGAGAGCCCACAGGCTTTACTCACCAAGAAAACACAGGGTCTACAAGCCATGCCATGATGTATGTGGATAGACTGAAATCCATGTCACAGTAATCTGTATTGTATAGGATGAGATGACTTCTGCCTGGCCTTCAGGATAGTCTCTGACTCTGCCCTTGTGGGAATAGTGCATATTCACACATAAGATAAAGCTGATGACATCAGCAGTGTCTGGTGAAGAGAATATGGCAATAACAGTGTCCGACATGCTGGTGTAAAAGGCTCTCTGCCATGTCAAGTAAGTGCCCACAGACAGACAGACACACACACACACACACACACACACACACACACACACACACACACACACACACACAGCTGACTGTAGTGAGAATAGAACCCTTGCCTATCTAAGTACACAGACTACATAACTTGGTATTTAAGGTAAGCATCACAGCTGAAGTCTGACTTGGAGTGTCTCAGACAATACTTTATAGCTGATTACATCATCAGTGTCTGGTGGGGAGAATATAGCAATAACAGTGTCCCACATGCTGGTGTAAAAGGCTCTCTGTAATGTCAACAGGTGCACACACACATCCCAGTTGAATGAGGTGAGAACAGGACAGAACCCCTACCTAAGTACACAGATGACAGAAGTCAAGACTTTAAACAAGCACCACAACACAAGTTTGACTCTTACTAGACTGTGGGTCAGCTTATAGTATATGACATTAGCAAGGCATGTTGAAGAGAAGATATTGCAATGTTTAAATGAAATGGATGTGTAGGCATGTGCAAGTGTCAAAATACTGTCAATTCATTGGATTGGAGGGATAACTGTAGGAAATCCACTTCTGCTCTTCTGGCTAGACCCACACTCATACACAGCTGACTGCAGTGAGAACAGAGCCTCTGCATATCTTAGTACACAGACTACAGACCTCAGTACTTTACAAAAGTGCCACAGCATAAGTCTGATTTTTATAAGGATGCAGGAAAACTTACAGTGCATGACATCAGCACCGGATGTGAAAGAGAAAATAATGGAAGGCCTGCATGGGTTCATAGCTTCATAGGTTTCTATTAGGGTACTAGGCTAATGGCCTTATGGCCTTTACAAACCTATCTGTATAAAAACCCAAGTAGCCTTACTGAGCATAATTAGATGTTCATTTTTAGCAGAGTGGCCCTGTCCATAAGGGACATAGGTGCCACCCCTGGGGATGAATTTATAATCATCCAGTTATCGCATGCAGTGGGAGCCTAATACAGAGGAGCATCAATCACTGGGAGATATATACCTGTCTCTCCAGTGTGTTCACAGGCTAGGTTGAGATCCCTGGACAAATGATTCTTGCCCCAGTTAATTTGCAGATGTCCAGCATTTACATTAGGGCAGAGTCTCAGACTGCTTTTCAGCCCAGGCACAGGTCACCTCTCGGAAGTCTGTATGTTACTGAGTACAGTGACAGAGCTTTCAGTCTTTCCATGTATGTCATATTATGTAGGCCCTGGATTCTCTTGGTCAGAAACCTCTGTTGCCTCTCCAGTTGCTGCAGGTATCTGGCGAGGTACATAGAGAAGGGAGCTTTGTACTTAATGAGTGATCTGATAAGAGTTGAGAACTGAAGAGTTGTGACCACCCTTGTCTTGGATGTAATGATGTTAGTTATGAGGTGGGCAATGTAGAATGTGTGTCTTACCAATGTGGACACATAGTGATTAAAGTTTAGATTGCTATCAACTTGTGTTCTCAAGTCTTGCACCAGTGACTTAGAGTTTAAAGGGGTGCTATGTATAACATAATTGCAGGGCTAAATTTTTGCCAAAGGGGACAATGAGGCATTTTTTTGCATTACGTTTCAGTCCATGA
The DNA here is from genome assembly GCF_019279795.1 of Protopterus annectens. NCBI lineage: Eukaryota > Metazoa > Chordata > Ceratodontiformes > Protopteridae > Protopterus > Protopterus annectens. The sequence continues at coordinate 225,395,388 of NC_056748.1, forward strand.
GTTTGGCACCAGTCATTTGTCTATGTCAGGCTTTTCTGTAATGTGTTAACATCTTTGAGGGACTCTAAATGATTGGGCCTAGTTGACATCCTCTACAAACTTGGTAAGCAAGAGGCCATCTACCTTTGCCTGGACTTCAGAGAAATAGTTTCCAAACAATAGACAGCCCAGCACAGATCCTTGTGGTACTCCACTGGTAACTGATTTACTGGTGGAGGTGGGCTCCCCAACTTTGACAGTGTGCATTCTGTCTATGAGCCATTTGGCTACCCATCTAGTAATGTATGGGTTAATCCCGAGATGGGAGAATTTCTCTATGATACCTGAATGGGGGATTGTGTCAAAGGGTTTGGTTAAATCAAAATAGGCAGTATGTCCTGTTTTCCCTCATCCAGCACTTTGGAGACATTATCAAAGAAGTCCACTAAGTGTAATAAGCAAGATCTACCCTTGACAAAACCAGTATGGGATGGGTCAAGAGAGTCAAAGGTTACCTATGTCCCTGTTGATAAGTCTCATGATAAATCTTTCCATAGCCTTGCAGATAAGACCAGTTAGATTTATGTCAATAGTTCCTAGGGTCAGTTGATGGATGTGTAGGCATGTTCAGCTATGAAGATAGTTCTAGTTCAGCATGTTAACAGATTGCTGTGCATTGCATATCACACAACATGTGATATTAATGTATGTAGTGTAGTTGATCTATTTGTGAAAAAGTACTGTAGACACCAGGGTTGCAGTGCATGGAGGGAGGCAACACATGGTTGCATTGTAAATAAGTGACATATTGTTTCATTTCTTAAGTTTCCACATGCAGTTTCATGGCATAAAGTGTAAAATTGACAGTAAATGGCACTAATACATGCTAAATTTGCATTGGCATACTGCAGCAGTGAGAAGTGGGTTTGCTTAATGGTTGGCAAAGTGTTTGCACATGCAAGGTACACATTTCTATTAATTTTCCCTGTTTGCACATAGTTAAGCAGCATGCAAATGTGAGCTACATTTCTAAAATTTTGAGAGTTAGTATTGAGTGTATGAAACACACTTGTTGCTTAGCTGACTCTGTGGCAGCAGCTGTAAATGCATTTTCATGTTTTGAGCTCAGATGATACTGGATTCAAAACCAGGTGTATCTAATACTTTTAATTAAATAGTGATAATGCAATGACATTATTCTGTATAGTACATTCAGCATGTATTATTGTTTGTTGGAACAGTGCAGCAGGATTAAGTAGCACTGTGCAAAGGTAACTGCAGCATAATAGAGCCACTGACCACAGCTTGGCATTGGTGTAAGATGCCAAACTCCGCGCAAACACAGAGGCCACAAAGTGAAGGGATCCATTGCTTTTTCTGCTACTTATGTGTGTTGCATGTGATTCTATTTTATGACCAGATTATAGCTGTTAAAATGTGGTAGATGGGAAATTGGTGAAATGGGGAGCAAATAGGTGGAAGAACAAAGGAAAAGCAACACAAGAATGTGCCAAAGGGAGGGAGATAAGAACCACAGCTATCCATTTCTTCAACAAGAAAAACTGATAATATGTGCAGACTTTTAGCTGAATTTTGACTGTCACCTATAGATAGAGGGGTGACAACAATGGAATCATGTTGTATAGCCAAGTGGACCGAATCAAGTGTGTCAAGAAGACACATGTGCAAAATGCAGAGCTATGCATGGGACAATATATTTTTGTGTGACAGGTACCCATTTTTCTTTTTCTTTTTCTTAATTCAGTGAGAGAGGAATGCTGAGTAACAGATGTAGATATTTCTGGGTCAGGTAAGTTGGGTAGGTGAGAAAGCAAATGCAAACAAACAAGACAAACAAGACAAGAGATAGGGATGGTGAGTGCCACAAAAGCTTGGGGAACACCATGATTGGGGTGATGGAGGGGACACCGCAGGCACATGCCTGTCAAATATGGAGACAGTGAGAATCAAGTCCTCACCAAATGGACTGTTATCACTGTCCCCTTGCTCTTCTGGTGGCTGGAGTGCTTGACATCTTCTCCTCCTATGGACAGTGAGAGTGAGGAACTTCTCCATCTGGCATAGGCATATGCCAATGCTGCAGTGCATGACCCTATGCACCAACCCTGGCATCTCCCAGTGAGTGATGAGATCAACACCCCTGCCAATGCTCCCAGAGGGTACCATTGCACCACCTATCAGGCCAATACCACCTGAGGGTGCAGGTCATGCAGGGGCAGCACAGGCAGTGTTGCCGTGTTGGCTTCCAGAAGTGCTTGACATTGGTGCTGGAACAAGTGAAGCAGGGGCAGGCTGCTCCACCAGGGCTGGTCTACCTCACTGCACTGTGTAACATTTAGTGATTTAGTAGAGATGGATGACATGGAGAAATTTTTCAAACACATACTGTAATATAAAATAAAAAAGAGAGCTACGGGTGGAGTGAGAGGAAAAAAGAGATAAAATTAGTACCATCATATGTGACTTGCACTGCATTAACAGTAGTATGCAACAATTTTATCTGCAGTATTACATTTAAGTATATGTTCTAACAAATGCACTCTATAACTACATATTTTTGAAAATAATTTTTGAAATGTGCATATATTGCATATGTGCATGTTCCAATTATACAGAGTACAGTTAATATGCCACTTGTCTAGAGTCTAACTTAATGTAAATACTCATTAAAGAAAACCAGTACTGTATATTTGTTACATGTAGTATTTGAACACAGAACCTGTGACTATAGTCTTTCATTTGACTCCTTAAGTTGGTTTGTGCTACAGACTAATACATGCATATTTGCTGTTATGGTTATGATATGATGCTCAATTTGCTACAACTATATAAAAAACATAAAACATCTATCTTTAACTTTTAAAGCTATAATAAGACTTCTCTTGTACTTCATACATACCATTTGCTTTTCTCAGTCTCTACAATTGAGTAACATGAGCCATCTGTTGAACTTTATGTTGAGATAACTGGGGAAAGAATAGAAAAGAACAGAAGAGCATTATGTGCATAACAATCCTGCCAGCATTTAGCTAAGTATTACAAATTCTCTCTTATTATCATACTTCCACATGGAGCTCTTTTGTAAACAAACAGGTGGTAGTATGCATATGTTGCATTTGGGTCAACCCCCCCCCCCATGCAGCCATTCCAGTGTCCAATTATTTGGCTATGTCTCCCCAGTTGTCATAAACACTGTTCAAAACTCAGTGTGCATACTGCTTTCTGCTTTACTTCTACAATGTTTACAGATATTTGGATTTAATTTAAAACTTTTATTTCAAATTTTCCAGCACAAACACTGATAGACATTTGCTAAACAAAGCAATACAGTCGCACAATGAAAACAGACTTAGCATTACATTTTCTGTGACTTTGAAACTCACATTCATTGAAACAGTATTGAAATCCACAGTGAAAGAAAATGCATCTGGCCAGTGGCAGATTAAATTTATCTTTGGGCTGTTTTCAAATCATAGACCCCCTTGCACACATTTTTTTGACCATGCAAAATTTCTTTAATTCACCTTCCTGATCCTGTTAAATTATAATATATAATAATTAAATTATATCCCTTGTATAATACAACACCAAGTGTTAGAGCTTGTTTTAAATTTATAGCCAGTAGACAAAGAAACAAAACATATGAATCAATAATGCCAAAACTGCCCAATTTAGAACATTTCAACCATAAAAGGCCACTCAAACTTCTGTCATTACAACCCACCAATATTTGTTAATATTCACAGTCTCTGTAGAAGTGAAAGTCACCTGAATAATTCCATATTAAAGAGATCTGACTGTAATTAATGAAAAGGTTGCTGCTAGCAAAAAACTTTATATTTAAGTATTTCATCTACAAATTCACTGCCTGCTACCCTTGAAGAATAAATTGCCTATGTTACATTTAAAATGATAAGCTGGTAATATTGCAATAGGGAATGGATGGCAAATTAATCAGGTACATGGTTACTAGGTGTCTTATCCAAGGGAGGACATACTCAGGACTGCAGAACTCTACCCTCTCAAAATCCAACACAGTATCAGCAATCCATCTGCATGCTGTGAGAATACAGCCCACAGCTTTCTGCATCAAACCAAAAGTATGCTTCCTGCTGTGCTACTAAAACTGCTTTAAAACTCTAAACACACAACAGTGATACCATTTGCTAGGCAAAACAGTTGCATATTTTGGGTAAAGGATTCAGGCTCTTGTTTCCCGTAGCTAAGGTACAGGGCTTAAGCCTAAGAAAATTACTAACCACCTGCTAACCCTAACTAGGGCATTTCACTGTCTCACACGCACACACGTGCACACACACACACACACACACACACACACACACACACACACACACACACACACACACACACACAAAATTCAACCTTTTAATACAATAAATCTGGACAGTTTAAAATAAATAGGAACAGATTCTAAATATTTCTCTCATAGGTTCATAGGTTCATAGGTTCATAGGTTGGTACTAGGCTATCAGCCCTAGGGCCTATACAAGCCTAGCATTAACAATTCCCTAGCTATTTCTTCCCACATTATTTACTTTCCTGGACCCCTGTCTAGCAGGGCGACTGACGTGATCCCTGGGGTGAATTTCCTTTCTCCCATCCAAACGTCGAGGTTCCTCTTGAAGAGGTCCAAAGAGGCACTTTGAACTTAGAAAATTGCTAGAATAACAGGATTTGTGTTAGTGTGCATTTTTCTAAAGGATATGAAGTCTAAACCTCAAATATCTGTCATTATTTAGCAACTTCAATCTTTTTATGAGGAAAAAAACAAAAATATAGGGCAAAAATCAGGACATTCTGCAAAAACCTGGGGAGTTCACCAGTATGCTACCTATCTCTTAAACACATACACACACACACACACACACACACACACACACACACACACACACACACACACACACACACCATACCTCTCAACCTCTTAGCACAAGAAGTCTATGCAAAGCCTGTCGTAATGGGGGGACAAAGACTCAAAACTAGGGACACATTTTAAATATTGCTCTTATAAATTCAGAAAGTAGAATAACAGGATTTGTGTTACAATGCATTTTCTAAAAGAAATGAAGTCTGAAACTAAACTCAAATGCATGCCATTAGTTAGTAACTTTAATCCTTAGATCATCTTGGTGATTTCTCAAAAAAAAGACAATTTTTATAAGGAACAGACCAAAAATATAAGGCAAAAATCTGGACATTCTGCGAAAATCTGTACAATTGAGAGGTATTATACACACACACACACACACACACACACACACACACACACACACCTACCTCCCTCTTTGACCATCCCCAATACCTCTCGACCAAGAAATCTGGACAAAGACACACATAAGGGGGGACAACTGTCCAAAAATAGGAACACCTTTTAAATATTGCTCTTATAAACTTAGAAAGTTGATAGAACAACAGGTTTTGCATTAGTATGAACTTTCTGAGGGATATGAAGTCTAAAGCTCAAATGTCTGCCATTATTTGCTGTCTTAATCCTCAATGATTTGCCCGGGATTGCCAGAAAAACACAGTTTTATGAGAAACAGACCACAGATTTGAGACTAAAATCTTGACATTCTTTGAAAAATCTGGATATTTCACTCACACACACAGACCTACCTACTTCTTATACACAAACACACACACAGACCTACCTACTTCTTTTTCATACACATACATACAGACACCCGCCTACCTATTTCTTGCACACATGCACACACACACACACACACACACACACACACACACACACACACACACACACACACACACACACACACACCTCTTAAAAATGTAAACACACATGCACACCTACCACTCACTTGTCCGGTCGTGATCCACAGTCCAAACATCTTCAGGAATTCATATTCCATACCGCATGGACCAGGAAGATGTATACAATCAGTCGCACATTGCACAGATGCAGAAGGTCTTCTGCATCTGTGTGAACCAAAGCAAAGGGTATTCTTAAAGAAAAATGCTTTTAAAAAAGAAAGTTTTTAAAGAAACAGGGCAGTAGAGGTGCCGGTATGCTGTACCAACATGTACTGGCCCAAAAAAGCCCTGTTCAGATGATATATTGTTTGTGACTTTTGATGTAGTAGATTTGTACTCGCCTATAAAAGAAAGCCCTGTTCAGATGATATATTGTTTGTGACTATTGATGTAGTAGATTTGTTTTTGGTTATTCCCATCAAGAAGGGCTTGAGAAGTTTTATCAATTGTTATATCCTGGGTCAAACATAGGGTATTCCATGATTTTGACCATTAGGGCCCTTATGTAGATAGTATTGGAAAATAATTGTATGTATTTTGAAAGTCAGTTATTTAAGCAAAAATGTGGAGTGGCTATGGGGGCTGCATTCACTCCAATATTTGCCAACACTCTGTTGGCCCATTGGGAAAGTTCCATGGTGTTCCAATCAGATTGCAAGGCATGTTGGACACTATATGGATGTTTCCTGGATGATATTATAATTTTTTTGGAAAGATACTAGGGCCAGACTAAAGGAATTTTTTGAGTTTTTGAACAACAGTAAGAGTTTTTAAAGTTTACCAAAGATGTATAGGAGGACCAGGTAAACTATTTGGATGTATGCATTATTAAGAACAGAGTACAGAAGAGGGTTGAGTCCACATTATTTAAAAAAAAACGAAATACTCAAACTCGTTGTTACATTCTGAGAGCTGGCACCCTATACATCAAAAACGATCTTTAGTAAATGGCCAATATGTGAGGTTGGCACGAATGGGCAGTGAAGATCACATGTTTTTTGAGGTATGCCAAAAGTTAATGATTATGTTAACAAGAAGGGGTAACCCTGGACTGTTTATCAACAATATTTTTCAGGAAGTTTGGGATAAGAGATTGCAGGAGCACTTTGCCCCATTACTGGGTGTGAATGAGGGAGGCAATAATACCCTTCCTTTAAGGAATGGTTCAGATTTGGATAGTGAACTTAATTTTTGGAGGTCTTATATCATGACCTATAACCTGAAGTTTTGTGAAATTTGTGATATTTTCATAAAAACTGGGTCCTGTTGGGGCCAGAACAAAAACACTTGGACAAGTCAGGAGATAGGCCCTTTGTTATATATAAAAAGGACAGTTGTTTAAAAAGCTTAATAGAGGCTCCCATTAAAAACAATTCCTTTGGAAAAATGCCAAAATGTGAACACTGTTTGCAATGTAGTTTTATTTTTGAAGGACAAGGCCTTTATCTTGAGAACTACAGTAACATAAGGCCTAACTCCAGGAATTACTGTGACAGTAAGGGAGTAGTATATATTACCAAGTGTCAAAAATGCCCAAGTTTTTATATTGGGAATAAAATCAGAGCCCTAAAAAAGGATTTATCAATATGTATGGGATACACAGAAGAAAGGCAAAATAAATGCCTTATATAAACACGTTAAATTAAATGGAACACATTTTTTCAGGTTTATGGTCATAGACCATGTTGAGTTAGGATTGGGGGGGGTCCTACTAACTTGCACCTAGAATACAAGGAATTGAGATGGCAGATTAGATGCAATCCTTCGGCCCCTCCATGGTTGAATGAAACAATTTCTGTGTCTATTTTTTCAAAACTCAAAGCCTCTTTGGCTTTATAAAGGGAACAAGGTCTCCACTAGAATATGTAAGAAAGGGAATGTATTTATGTACTTAGTTTTATGGTATTGTCATGGCATTTCTATTTATTAACTTGAATAATGTATCTGCATAAGGTTTTAAATATGATTTATGTTGCTATAAAATGTTTGTTTTAGAAGGGTTTTACAGAAGGAAAGGGTTTGGTAATTACTGTATCTGTGGGAATGAGATTGTTTTAATTGAAGTGTCACATGATGTGATTGGGGTTAGAAAAATGGGGGTTGTTGGTTTTGATTCACATTCTGATGAAGTCCTGTTTACCATGGATGAAAGCGCTTAATGTTTCAATAAAAGAGTTGCATTTTGCTTCCTTTTCTTCTTGTTGGTTTTATAATTTTTAATATCATGTTAACGCACTCTGGTAGTGTCCATGATACAGCTATATGGAAGGAAAGCAAGCTAAAGGACACTTTTCAACATGGGGTCCTACTCAGTCAGTACAAGATGACAGCAATGATGTAATATGAGAAAGCCCTGTCAACAGTAAGCAAGGGGACTAAATGTGTTTTACAAATAGGTGACTGCAGTTATCAACTGGAGCCTTGGTTCATAATGCCATACAGAGCTTCATAAATATCTGCTGAGAATGTTTACAAGAGAACACACACTGTGACACATGACACCACTGCACGTGTCCAGCATTCTGAAAGCATGATTCCGATGTCTGTAGACATCTATGGGTGCAGCACAATACACACCAAAAAGATGTCGCAAATGGTCAATTATTTGCAATGCTGCACAGCATGCTAACAATAAAACATGGTGGCATGCCAGCTCTAGGTGTTGGTGACCTACCCCATGAGGTCTAATGTGGAGCTATCACAGCTGTTACTGGAAGATCATAAGGACACAAGTGTAAGAACAACCATGTGCAAGTGACTGAGGCTGTGGCCCTATATTGTAGCTCAGACAGCATGGCAGCATCTGGCTCACAACTATAAGTAGTGGAAAGCCATATGTACAGAAGTACACAGGTAAAGTCATGATGTTCACACAGTGTTGCCCCATTACAGCAGCACAGAACACAAGTACAGGAAAAAGGCCAGAAGTTGTCCAGATGGAAGAGCATAACGTGCCATTACTACAATAATTGTGTTGAGGGGAAGCAGTTGCAGTACCATAAGAAGTTGCCACAAGTGGCAATGGTATGCTAAATGATGTATACCTGCGCATGCACTATTGGCAGACAAGAGTGGAATGTTAAATGTATGAATCAATGCAGTAGCTATTAGGTGTTATGCTAATGCTGTTGAGATATATCTTATATATATCGATTAGCAAGAGCAGGTGAAATGGCAATTAACTTAATATATTAGGTATTAAAATTGTTAATATATTAAGCATATGATCACAAGGACAAATATATACAAAATGACACAATCTGACAGCAGTCCATTATGTAACCTGCATGTCCAGAAAACGCCTGTGGTATTAATCAACTCAAAAAGCACTAACAGGTAGAGCAGGCAGTGGTCAGCATAATGATTATCATTGCCACAGAGTTAGGATGGCACAAAGGGACATACAATGGGTTAACTGCTGGTGTTACACTATTGTAGTCTAAGATGACCATACTGATGGTTCACATCCTGACCTTGGCTGCACCTGCCATGTTCAGAAACACTAGTGCTTTACTGAGGAGCTGGATGCTGTGACATTAACAGGTTTGGACACAGTGGGAGTATGAGCTATGCTGCAATGTGTCTGTCTGAACATCACTGCTGTGTTCTGAACAGGACAACTGACAGTAGATGTGCATGCATGTTGCAGCCAGACATTGGAGTATGAGGCCCGTGTGTGGATCGAGTGAGGGGGATCTGCCTCTCTACACTGGTGATAATCTGCTTATAGGCATCAGGGCATGTAATACCCAATTTACTAGAACACTACTCCAGCACTGCTGTAACAAGGCTTTCAACAAAGCATACAACAGGTACCAAACTATCATGCTGTGTAGCCAATGCAGCCATGACCTTCCCAAGCCTGGACTCCTGACACTGGTGTAACACGTGAAGCTGGTGTTCTGCATGGTCAATAGCATAACCAAGTGCTCACAGAACATTGCAATGGTGTTGCTATGAAACTTCACACACTTGTAAAAGTAGGAGTACACCATCCATTATGTGTCCATGCACATTAGTTACATTTCCATGTGCAGTTAGACAGTATCACTCTATTGTGGGGCAGAGTTACCATCATTACCAGAATCAAGTGAGGACAGATGATCAAAGACATTGTTATAACTAATAACTGATGCCCCCATATCATCTCACTGGCAGGTCACACTATCTTCCCAACCGGAGGCTATACCATGAACCACATTACTGTCCACTACATAGGACGCAGGACATGGATATGTTGCAAATACAGCTATCATACATGTTATATACTTTGACAGAGTGCAAATAATAAGACAGGGTATGAGTGAAACATTTTGACAATTCATTAACAACAGAGTAATTATGGAGATATTGACTTACCTGGTTGTCATGGCCATGGGAGATGCAATGCCCTTAGACCGCAGTGAAAGTCCACATTAGTTAAACAGCAAACATATGTGAAGGCCAATGTAAAACTGCACATACATGATGCTGAAATATCTGATATATCCTCTTCTGACTCCATCTCTGATGGAGAAAACTGAAATGGCACTGTGGTCTACTAACAGGTATGCACACAGCGAGTCAGTAGGAAGAATGTGCACATCATCATGGCGCATGTAAAGTAATGCATACAACACAATCATAGTGGAGATGCACATACCTGCATACAACACAATCATAGTGGAGATGCACATACCTGCATACAACACAATCATAGTGACAACACATTCATAGTGGAGATGCACATAACTGCATACAACACAATCATAGTGGAGGTGCACATACCTGCATATAATACAATCATAGTGGAGATGCACATACCTGCATACAACACAATCATAGTGGAGATGCACATACCTGCATACAACACAATCATAGTGGGGATGCACATACCTGAAGGCTGACATTGGTGTCTAGAAGGCAAGGGTCCTATGCAAGTGAACAGAACATCAGTACACATATGGTCACATTGACGCTTAAGGATATCTCAGTATAGCACCCATAGAAACTGTCTTACTGGATCTGTCATCCTCAGTCAGACAATCTCTGTCAACAGTGTGCTGAGCCAGTAGGGTAAATTTGAGCAACAGCAATGAATGAGTAAATATCAGTCTTATTAGCAGTGTCAGGCAAAGAATACACACAGCCCTATCTGAGTACAGAGACATGTACCCAAAGGCCATGGATGCTGTTCTGAATGGGATGGCCCTGTGAAGGTGAACAGAACATCAATATACACAGTGCTGATGATGTCACATATACAGTGTTTATTTAACACCACATGTAAGCAATCTTACTGGGTCTTTCCTCGGCCATGGCACAGTTGTGTTGCTGTGAAATGCATAATAACAGATAAGACATGTTGTGAACGAATGTCTGTCCATGAAATGCACAAGCAACATGCTGTCCTGTATGTGAACAGTGTACATACCACATGGTCCTGGGACACTAGCCTTATTTAGTCAACTAGAAATGTTGCAGTCCTAGCAGGTGGTGTGGATGGAGGCCAGGAATAGTGCTGTTTCATCTGTTGGACATACATGTGGCCCACCACCAGTGGCATTCCTCTCTTCCTCATATTGTTAAATTCTGTCAGCTGCATGCAGGCATTCTGTGTGTGATTATGTCCACTATGCATTAAACTTGTTGGTGATGTCCCTCCATATCCAATTCCACCAGAATGCATTACCAATCTGTCCTAGTAAATTCCTGCCATGTTTTTACAGGGCCTCAAGTATAAATTTGTTTTCTCTGTGGAGAAAAAATATCACTTCTGATTCTGGCAGGCATCTGGAAAAAATGAATGGTGGACATATCACAAGGTATACATGTAATACACCTGTCATCAGATCAACATTAAAACTATGGGATGGTTTAATGCTCCTCATATACATTCTCCTGCTATGGTAAAAACATGTGCCAGTAATATGTATACTGCCATCATGTACAGATAAGCACAGCAAACATGCGCAACATGTAGCAGGTGCTGCTTATGTCATTAAATATAAAGCATACATGCGCAACACGCACTCCCAAGTCCACAGCTTAGGATATGCCAAACATCCAGGAATGTGCCTGGAACCCAGTTCTGTAGGAAAGTTGACAGTCATGTACTATGCACACATACACTCATATGCAGAGCCAACTATCCTACCATGTCACTTACAAATGTTGTAAATATTGAACAGATGTCAATACAGTAATCTTCACAGAGCTGGAGAAGTGTGTAACATACCCAAATTTGACCAACATATGTATCTATCTATGTGAAATACTACCTCAGTACATTAAACACATATACATCATAGATGTGATGTCACAATGTAAACCCAAAAAGAAAGTTACAATCTTAACCATTTGGATGTATTACCAGTCCTACTAAATGGCATTGAAGCTTCCAATGTAAGACTCAGCATCACTAGATATCTGCAAGCCATACCTAATATGTCAGAATTGTGGAATGTTTCACAAACCATCATTATCTACAGACACTACACTGGAATAACAAAACTGCATTCCTGGTGGATATGGTTAGAATCTGTCTGTGTCTGCAGTTTACTGTGGCTGATGGAAACATATCTATACACCTGCATATGGGAGAAACTTCATTGGGAATGATGGGCATGAATCCTTAAACATACATATTGGGGAAGGCCAACCCTTACCCTTTATGTAATGTACATGTTCATATGCAGTCAATTTCATAGTGCAAACTCTGTGTAATATGGCTTACAAGGTACACACAGGACACGCTGACCATCACAGACCAATACTAATGACAGTTGCTCTCGATAGCAACACAATCAGCTGACCCCATGAAATCTTACCTTATAGGTAGGATGTGTCAGGCAAGTAAACCTAACTGTAAGGGTATCTCAGTGCAAGCAGCTATAAAGTACTATTTGCATCATTAATAATTAATGAGCTTTATTAGCACTGAATGCTTTGGAAATGTATCTGTGAACAACATTCCCATAAGTTCTCAAAGCTTGGCACATTAACCAAGTGAACAGAGCTCAAAGGAAATGCCTACTACTTGGATGGAATATGTACATGTAGAACACATGGCTGATGCCCACCAACAGATTGCTTCCACCCTATGTGCACAAATTTTAAAAGATATTGATACATTTTCAGATCATTACCTGGTGTACTGTAATATAACTAGAAGGCATTTTTAAACAATGTTTCTATTGATTTCAAGGAGCTATACACTGAGAGGCATCTGTGGTGTATCTGACCACCAACTGCAGAGATGAGACCCTGCAGATACTGGTGGTATATGTACAGCATGACACGAGGATGTGGACACACCACAGAAACTTTGCCCAGGTTGATGTGTGGAAATAGCCATGGATCTTCATGGACAGACAGAGATCTTCAAGACTAGCATGCAGGTCTGCCACCAGTACAATGACCTCTATCACAGGGAGCAGAAGAAACCACTGGCAAGGATTGCTAAAGTTCACCAACAGCCCCCCAGATTCTTCAGTAAGCACCATATCTCATACCTTAACACCTATCTTATACATTTATTATTTAATGGAGACATATTTTGCAGTAGTGATATGTGATTGCTAAGTACTTATGGTATATTCAGAAAAACGTAATGGCATTTACTCCTCTAATGGAATTGCGTGCACAGACAGAGGATTATGATCAGTTCCCCAATCATAACTTGATTATTATGTGTTTATGGATGCCAAGATATTCACCTTGAGGGTGAAGCTTGAGAGGTGAATCTTGGCACCCACGTTGAGAACACATAATACAGAGTTATGATAGGTGAGATTATCATATTTCATTGTATTGCATGGAGCTTTATCTGCTCCATGTGCTATTAGTGACATGAAAAAACATCTCTAAGTATTTTGTTGGCTTCCAAAGCTGTAAAACACTTAATGGATGCTGTCAGAAAGGCAATGTTCTGTTGTCTGTCACATTTATATTTACCTTTGATGCCTTCCTACTGTCTAGATTTTTGCAGAAAGTACAAATTACTGCTTCATATTTTTGGTCTGTTCCTCATAAAATCTGTGGTTTTCAGACAAACCACCTAGGACTGAAGTAACTAATGACATACATTTGAGTTTCAGACTTCATATTATGCAGGCAAACACATCCTGTTATTCTGGCAACGTTCTAATTTTTTTTAAAGGAAGTTAGGGACACGTTAAAGGTATGGACAACAGGCAGAAACAAATCTTTTGCTCTGCTGCTGTCATTTGCTAGTCAGTGCAGATAGATTTTACTGCTGAGAAGTAGCTCTCACCTTAACAGCATAAGCAGGGGGTACTTAACATTCATTCAGGTCAGGTCGCACACCACTCTGGTACTTAACTGATTTGCCCTATAAGTGTGCTCCATATACTATATATTAATACTCAGACTGTTGTTATAGTGATATTCTCTGTTAACATCCTTGTTTGTTGTAATGCAGAAAATGACTATTACAGCAAAAATGGCCAGATAACTGTGCAGTCTGAGGTTATCAGTAGATAAGCATGGTCTAAAATGCAGGTGTGCAAAACTGTATAGTAACAGCCTTTCTTGCTCATGACTGTATGTGTTTGACAAATCTAATATAAATTGGTATATAGCAAGAGTTCCTAATGCACACTGAAAAAGCCTGTCTTGTTCACTCACTCAAGTGGTTATCCAATGTAACAGTGTATAGTGAAGTTGTGTAACTGAGATTAAGACCCATAAAAGTACCATCTTTCACATGCATTAATTTCATTGCATTAATTCAACAACTATGATTATGTTTTATAGCTGGATGCTGCTTTAATAAAATGTCCACACATGTTTATTGTCACAGTACATTAATGTCTACAGCATATAGGACTATTCCAGGTTACTCAGTTTAGTGGCAAGGATCTCATTGTGATTCAATTGATTATTTACGGAAACACTTAACTGACTAAACTCAGTGTTAAATGATCACAGATTATTATATACAATACCTTCTAGAAGAGTTAAGGATATGTGAGCAATGCAAGTAGACAGACATTAAATATAGGTCATGTAATTATATTTGGCTTACAACAAATGAGCATATGGAATCAAAAATGTATAGTTGAAGGGGTAGTACATGAGTTACATCCAGTAATTGTACTATGGTGCGTGGAGTGCCATGATTATGCTCCAATACTGGGCAAAAAAAAACAATTAAGTGCTACACTAGCGCAGCACTTAGTCTTAACGATTGTTAAGCACCAAAATAAACACTGTTAAGACGAGATGTCGCACTAAGGACTTACTGTGCTGGCCAGCAAAAGACAACAGGAGAATGCAACGCAGCTTCTTTTCTGCTTGCTTTTTATATCTATGGTCTGTCCCAACTTTATTTCGAAATGTTTCACCAACGTGTCTAGTTGTCTGACAACATTCATTAATGCTTTACCAGCTTTAAAAGCCAGCAAAATGGTTTGCACTTTTTTCTGTAATGAGTAGTACATGGAACAAGTATATCTACATGCGCTGCAAAGAATTATGATTGGATCTCGGATCGTAACCATAAATTATGTGTTCTCATCATAGATGCCAGTATTCAACTCTCAAGCTTCCCTCTGCAGGTGAATTTCCTAACATCCATGTCTCAAACACATAATAACATGGTTATAATAGGAGGCCTGATTATAAACCTCTATATTAATTGTTGTGTATTTTTGGGTTTTATTTCCATATCAGTCCTTTTGTTTATGTAATGCCAACTTTTTGCTATATTAGATGTTTATGCAGCTTTTGTGCAATAGAATATTTTAAGAACATCTTTGGGTAGTAACACATACTACATATAAGCCATGGATGACTAAGCACATTGTCAGCATAAGCAAGGTCTTGCAACCTAGTGATTCTGTACCGTAGAAATATTAAGGCACCAAACTCTGTCACACAACACAGGTCAACATTTACTATTTACCTTTATTTGAAAATGCTGTATATGTACATATTCTCACAACTGTAACATATATATAGATTCACTTTAGAAGCTTGAAATACTGAAATATTGATATTCAGTATTTCAAGCCCATAAAGTGAAATCCTGAAAACAACAAAACCTCAGAAGCGTGAAATTCAAAACCTCGCACACTGGAGATTTTGAATTAGCGCTTCTGGTGTTTCGCTGTGGTTGTGGATTCAGGTAAGCATTTATTTGTTAAGGGTTTTGGGTAGGGGCTGTGGTGTGTGTTAGTGTGTTTTGTTGCTGTGATGTGTGCATGCAAGGAGAATGTAGCTTGTGTGGTGGTGTTTTGTGGGTGTTTGTATGTAGTATGACCTCTGAGTTAGAATATTTAAGTAGGGTGTGTGTGGGGTGTGGGGGTGCTTGCCCCCTTGGCAGTGGCGGCTGGTGACTTCAAATCAAAGGGGAGCTGCAGGAGACAGCTGAATGGGTGGGGTCAATGGGAAGGGGTGTGGTCAACCAGAAAGGGGAGGAGCTATGCTCAAAACCACAAAAACTAACTAAATACACTGCCCTAGGTGCCAAACCGTCATTATGAGAGTCCAATCAAGACAAAATGAAGTGTAGAAAAATAAAAATATTTCAATGCAATGGCTGCATGACAGTTTACTTAATATCTAGATGGAAACAAAAAGTTTGTGAGGCATGCAAAATAAATTACTTTTTAAATACATTAATGGAATGCCAGTCAAAATCAAGTATAAGAAAAATAAGCAGCAGCACTCAACTCAAACCACTTCTTGAACTGCAGTTCTAATTATAATTTATATTCAGCTTTATTAAAGTTCCAAGTAACATGCTGAAAGTAGAAATCTCTGATGCCCCCACTTGTAAAAAATGTTTCTTATCCAAAAAAAGACCTGCTGCCCAACAACTATCTACTTGTTTCATCGGGAAAATATGATCAAAGTAAAAAATGGAAAGCAAACAAGAAACAAGCTCAAGATACATTGCTTAAAAGGATTACTGTACAGGTTATGGACCACATGACTGGCATTCTGTTTAGTTTACGGGTAAAGCCTGCAGAGATGACTGGAAGTCTCCAAGTGTAATGAGCTTCTTAAAATAATGTAATCCTGTCCTTTATTACAAATACTGTCATATGCATGTCAATACCCAAGGCTTATACATTATCTAGTTAAGTATTCTCTGCATGGCAACAACAGAAAGGCTTTCAATGTTGGCAATTCTTTAACAGTGTGCTTATTAAAGCTTACTTGCATCTTATGATCTCAGCCAAGTTTACCTGATGGTCATTAAAGTATTGCAACTTAAACACAGAGCAACAGGCACTTTGAGTAATAAGCAGAAATCAACAGTACAAAAATATGACAGAAACCAGACCATTCTGCAAAAATCAAGGACAGATGAAAAGCCACTCTAGTACTTGTGTCTACCTCGGATGGGGGGGATACTCTGCAGATTTACACTGCATAATTACTTGCCTTGCTTCGACACATCCAGAGTCACTACATGGGGGAGTGGGGTGCAACAAATATGTCACAATTTGAAATGTCTCTGACTGATTGTGATGGCCCTGACACATTTGTCATACCTCTCAACCTCAGAGCAAGAAATCTGGACAAAGCCATACAAAGAGGTGGGACAAAGGCCCAAAAATAAGGACAATTTTTAAATATTGCTCTTATAAACTTAGAAAGATAATAGAATAGGTCTTGCCTTAGTATGAATTTTCTGATGGTATGAAATCTGAAACTCAAATGTCTGTCATTATTTTCTAACTTCAGTCTTTAATGATTTGCCACTAATTTGCCAGAAAGCCATAATTTTTTGAAAAATGTACCAAAAATATGAGGCAAAAATCTGAGTAGTCTGTGAAAATCTGTACAGTTGAGTGGTGTGGACTGAGTGGAGTGACAGGGTCTTTAGCCTGTGTAGGATAGACATTTGAGGCCATGGATTCTCCTGGCGAGGAAACTCTGTGGTTTCTCCAGCTGCTGCATGCGCTTTGTGAGGTACATGCTGAAAGGGGCATTGCACTCAGTAGTGGGTCTTATAAGGGAAGAATACAGGAATGTTATGACCACCTTGTCCCTGGATGAGATACCCTTACTAATGAGGTTGGCCATGTAGAAAGCTTTCCATACAATGGAGGCAATGCGATCAAAAGTCAGTTTGCTATCAACATGGGTGCCCAAGTCCTTCATGACTGATTGCTTGCTTAGGACCTTGTAATTAATGTGATAATTTGTGGGACATCACTCTTCCCAAAGGGGATGATGATGCATTTTTTCACATTCAGTTTGAGGCCATGTTTCTGGCACCAGCCATATGTTTGGGTGAAGCCGTCTTGGAAGATGTCCACATCACTAGGGAAACTGATGACAGCACCCAGCTTGCAGTCATCTGCAAACTTAGTCTAGGGAACAGAGGAATGAAATGCTCCATGCTGAAAGAAGTGTCTCCATGTAATACTGTGACAAGTATTAGATGTAAGTTACATATATAGCATCAGCTCTGAAGTGAAGAATGGCAAAACATGAAAATTATTCAGGATCAGAGGGATCAGGGAGGTTGAGCTGGGAAAGCAATGTTCATCTCCAGTGTTACCTATATTTTGTTAACCTGCTGCATTTTAGATGAAGTAAAAACAACTTGCTCATACTATTTCACATTCATATCCAGCACACAGCATCTGTATGTTTATTATAGTTCACAGTCAATAACAAGAGGATGTAAAGAGAAAATGTATTTTATTTAACATTTGTTTACCAGGAAAGTGAAACTGGGACAGGCCCTATTTTTCAGTGGAGGCCTGAGGTTAAACACTCCAGATGCATGCCTTTGGAATGTGGGAGGAATCCCATGCAAATGCAGGGAGAATATGCAGATTCCACACAAAAGGCACTCTAGCCTAGAATCGAACCGGACAACCTCTTACTGTGGGCTGACAATGCTAACCGGTGCACCACTGAATTGCTCAATGTGTACAAAACTGGAAAACTAATATACAGAGAACATAAAGTCTGGGATTTGACACAGGGGTTTATTCCCAGTTTATTTAGCTTTTCTGCTACCTCTGAGTGGAGAATTGTGTCAAAAGCTTTGGCCAGGTTGAAATATGTGATGTATACCATTTTGCCTTCATTCATTGCTTTATTGACCTTTTCAAAAACATCCACCAGGATGAGTGAGCATGACCTGCCCTTGACAAATCCAAACTGAGACAAGTCCAGTGTTTGTAGGTTCCCCAAATCCTGATTGATTAATTCCATGATAAGTCTTTCCATGGCTTTGCATATGAAGCTGGTTAGACTTACGGGTTTGTAAATACCTGGGTGTGTGGAAGATCCTCCCTTATGCAGGGGATTGACTGTAATTGTTCTCCATTAGCTTGGGTACAAAACCTGTATGGAAGCTGAGACTGAACAGTATTGTTTGGGGTGTGGCTAAGTCATGGTCGATAAAATAACATTAATGACTTTTAATTGCATTCAAAGCTGGTAAAACACTTTGTGGTCTATTTATTTATGTATTTTATTTTGTAGCTGGTACCCTGGTAGTACATGTAGTTGATAAAACTCCATGTACTACAAAGAGAGCTTCACTCTTGAGGTGAGTTTCCTAACATCCATGTTTCTAAAACATAATAATATAGTTATGATTGGAGAGCCAGTCATGGAGAGCCAGTCATAACCCTATTAGTTATGATTGGAGAGCCAGTCATAACCCTATTAGTTGTGATTGGAAAGCCAGTCACAACCCTATTAGTTATTATTGTAGTTCAAGTCACATACAAAAGCATGGTACTCTTTATTGACTCAGACACTGTTTATCTGCTACATCTAAGATTACCTTAGCTAACACTCTGCTCTTACCCAAACTACATATGGCTTGTCAGTCACTGGTAATCCAAATAAATGAGCACAGTGTAAATTTGAAGCTGCTTACCATAAAGCAGCTAAATTAGCAGTGCAGCCCATTGCAGATACTCACACCAGCAGTATTTCTAAATACACTTAATTGGGTGACCTTTTTCCAGCAAACTGGGCTTTATTCATTGCACTTTCAGTCATTAAATGTTACAAAATGGCAACCTTGACCTTTAAACTCTTACATCCATGACATCACTTCCCTTAATTCACCTTTAAAGGGATACATCACTACATATAATGAACATTATCCTGTCTCTTTCCTTACTTTAATGATATCACACTAAGATATAAATAAACATTGCAATAAACCATAGTACATTCATAAAAAACATTTTCTAAAAAAAGGAAAAAAATCACTACTGAACATTAATAAAAAATCAATCATACTTTAACCTACAATTAACTACAATTTCTAAAATGAATATAAATATAGTGACATAAAATGCATGGATATATGCAAAATATCACATAAGCAACATTTTAGACTAAAATAAGGGGTGTCGGACAGTCAATGAGGCTACCTCTCCAGGCTCTTTAACTTTAAATACATGCTATTGACAGCATGCCATTTAGACCCGGAGGTACAAATGCTCTGAGTCTCAGCTGCCAAAGCAATTCCTTCCTTTCTAACAAAAGTGAATCCATCCCCCTTCCATGCTTGAGGTTAATATGGTCAATTGCCATGAAATTAAAACCATGCTCAGGGTGCTCATGAATATGTTTAGACAGGGCATTTTCTTCCTTATTCTTCTTTATAGCATAAGAATGTTCGTATATACGTTGGCATAATTTCCTGTCTGTTTTCTCCACATAAAAACTCGGACAGGAATTACATACTGCTACATATATAACATGGGAACTTTTACAATTGTATCTTCCTTTTACTGTGTAAATGCTATTACGTATAGGAAGTTGGAGCCCCGTTTTAACAAATCTGCAATATCTACATGAATTACATGTGAACATTCCAGATCTTGTGTTTATTACTCCCGAATAACCTTCTAAAATATTCTTTAAGGCCTGGGCCTTTTCTATAGGTAAATTTTACCTGTTGACCTAACTGCTGTAATCCATCAAACTCACTGATTGCAACAGCCCCAAATCTTTTGATGATGGAACTTATTCCTGGAGCATCCAAACTATAGGTCATTACAAACCTCATGGACTGATTGATAAACTGAGAATTATTTTCTGACTCATTATGTACATTCAATACCCCCTGATGTGACTCCAAGAGCGGTTGGTAAACACCAGATCTTCTTTTATGTTTTACCTCCATTATCAGCTCTACCAACATGGGGGTCGTGTAGCCTCTATTGGAAAACAATTCTTTAATTCTTTCCATTTCCAACAAAAAATCAGCATACAAGGTGACCATCCTAGCCGCTCGGACTAATTGTTCTTTCACGATCGCACGTTTTTGATGGAAAGGATGATTGCTATCAAAATGTAGGTAGCTATTGGACCACGTAGGTTTACGATAAATCTTGGCCACCATATGTCCAATTTCAGATGATTGCAATTTCAGGTTTATTGCAATGTTTATTTATATCTTAGTGTGATATCATTAAAGTAAGGAAAGAGACAGGATAATCTTCATTATATGTAGTGATGTTGTATCCCTTTATAGGTGAATTAAGGGAAGTGATGTCATGGATGTAAGAGTTTAAAGGTCAAGGTTGCCATTTTGTAACTTTGTGTAGATACATTCAACTATTTCTGAAAAAGTTGGTCTTGGGACTGACGAAAAGCTATATTTTTAAGGCTTAAATAAATTGGTGGCTTTTTACAGAGACTTTTATTTGACTTCGCCTATCTGGATTATTATCTGGCTGACAGACTTGCTGCATTGTAGTTTGGTTCGTTTCTAGGATTCCTTTTGGGAGCTTCCAGGCCATCTGTTTCTTTTTGTGTGGTTCAGAAGTTTGTTTGAGGTTTCATTTCCTTGAGTTTGAGATGGAAACACCGGCTGGCGCTTCTTTTGGTATCCAAAATACGGCGGAGACTGGAAATTTGACGGCACTCATAAGTCTTTTGACTGATAAAGTAGAGAATCTTTCACAACGCGTGGATTTTGTGCTGGGAGCATCGCAACCATTAACTGATACCCACCACAAGCCTGAATTACATGAACCTATTAATTTCCAACCACTTTCTGGGTCGGGTTTAGTCTCCGACAGTATTCCACCAGGCCAAGCCGGTAGGTCTTTTTCGTCATCTATTATGACTTTGTCAGATGGGAAAGTGAACGTGAATGCAGATGGATTATGTGATGGTGATGTGCAGCCGAGTCACACATTTTCTCAGTGGTTGGATCGCCCTTTTTCATTTTCAAACTGCGACTTGGGGTTAGTTGAAACTATTACACCTTCGGTGCCTTTGGGGGAGAGATTATCAGTGTTCGACCAGAAATTATTTAAATTAAGGAAGCTTCAACTTGAGGTTGCATATTTCCAAGAGTGTGAACATGCCAAGGTGGTACCAAAGGGGCTGAGGTCCTGGCAGTACCCGACAGGACTGGTAGAGGGATCACAGTTCCATAAAGACTTGATTGAACTGTTTGATAAACATGGGTTCGAATTACTAAATTTGATTTGCTCCCATTATAAAGCTGTCATAGACATTTTAATAAAGGACTTGAATTTATTAAATACATCAATCACGAAGGACTTAGAATTTCCCAATTTTAAGTTTGATTATGAGCGGACTTTTAAAAGTATAAATCAGCATATGACCAAGATCAATATGTTGAAAACACAGAAATTGCATAGAGATATGAAGGCAAATAAAGAAGGGGTGGCGTACCCCAGACGACCTAAATCTCAAGGTAATTTGTTGATCCCAGACACGTATACATCCATGATCCGACCTTCGATATGTGATCGGGAAGGGGGGCCGAATATTAATAAGAAAACGAAGATGACATCCCAAGCGGTTATGACCGAATCTTGGATAGAAAGAATTAATTTGGAAGACCAGCCCATCATGATGAATACTGAGGAAGATGATGCAATTTTTCAAGGGGCTGCCTCGACCCAAGGGGCATCACCAGAGAAAAAGCAACTGAAAAACAAAACCCGCATGAAGAAGAATTAGACATTTCCCTGGCTGAACATGAACAGCCACAAATCCTATTGAATTCTAAGAAGGATTTTAAAATATACAATTTTTCTTCTTTTTATTTTTCGATGGAGTTAGTGGATCTGTTAGCCAAAGGCATGTCCTTTGTTCCCAGTAAAAGGGCAGATCTGGCAGAGTTATTATTGGATTTAAAGTTGTTCATCAGGAAATGTAATTTAAATTTGATGTTGGGGAATATGGGAGTCACTGCAACCCCTTTTCAAATTCCCAGCACATTCAACCCCCCTACACATCCATCATTGTTACTCTTTGAGAGAATGTGCGAATTGGAAATCTGTCGCTGCATTGAGATGAGGGCAACTACCAATTATAACATCACGAAGGAAGAGTGGGAGTCACTGAATCTCCTAAGAGGCTCTTCAGTTTGGGTGATGCAGCCAGACAAAGGGGGTGGGTTAGGAGTGATGGAGTCAGCAGATTACAATGAGAGAATGGAGACAATCTTGTCTTCGGAAAGTTATGCGTCTATTTCTTTGAATGAATTGAATGGGCATTTGGCAAGGATCTGTATGTATTTTGAAGATATGTACATGAATGGGTCTATAGACAAGAGTATTTTCAATTATATAGCAATGGCATCCCCTAGGATACCTGTGGTTTTTGGCAACCCCAAGATTCACAAGGATGTCCATCACCCTCCAATGAGACAGCTGGTAAGTGCAAAGGGGAGTATAACTTATGCAGCAGCTAAAGTAGTCGATACTTTATTAAAAAAATATTTTAAACTTGAACAGCACATATCTAGGGATTCCTGGTCCTTTTTGACAAAGGTGAATTGTTTAACCCTCAAACCAGGTGATGTTTTCCTTACCATAGATGTGGTCGATTTGTATTCTTCAATACCCCAAGATATTGCGGTAGATTGGGTAGAGGAAAGGTCATTAGTAAGGGGTGCCTCCAAAGAGGAGATCTCAATGGTGAGAGAACTTTTGGACATAATCCTTACCTGTAATTTTGTGACTTTCAATCAGAAATATTATCATCAGACAAAAGGTGTCCTGATGGGGTCACCATGTGGGGGGAGTGTAGCTAATCTGGTTTTGGCATCATGGGAAAGCAACTTTGTGTTCAAGCATCCAGTTATATCAGAGAGGGTACATCTGTATACAAGGTTTTTGGATGATATTTTCATCGTCATGGAAGGAAACAGAGAGGTAGCTGACAGCTTAGTGAATGATTTGAATATTTCAACTGAATTTTTGAAATTTACCTGGGATTACCAGGAAAATAAGGTCACTTACTTGGATGTCGAGTTAATTAAATCATCTGAAATTGGGCATATGGTGGCCAAGATTTATCGTAAACCTACGTGGTCCAATAGCTACCTACATTTTGATAGCAATCATCCTTTCCATCAAAAACATGCGATCATGAAAGGACAATTAGTCCGAGCAGCTAGGATGGTCACCTTGTATGCTGATTTTTTGTTGGAAATGGAAAGAATTAAAGAACTGTTTTCCAATAGAGGCTACCCAACCCCCATGTTGGTAGAGCTGATAATCGAGGTAAAACATAAGAGAAGATCTGGTGTTTACCAACCGCTCTTGGAGTCACATCAGGGGGTATTGAATGTACATAATGAGTCAGAAAATAATTCTCAGTTTATCAATCAGTCCATGAGGTTTGTAATGACCTATAGTTTGGATGCTCCAGGAATAAGTTCCATCATCAAAAGATTTTGGGCTGTTGCAATCAGTGAGTTTGATGGATTACAGCAGTTAGGTCAACAGGTAAAATTTACCTATAGAAAAGGCCAAGGCTTAAAGAATATTTTAGAAGGTTATTCGGGAGTGATAAACACAAGATCTGGAATGTTCACATGTAATTCATGTAGATATTGCAGATTTGTTAAAATGGGGCTCCAACTTCCTATACGTAATAGCATTTACACAGTAAAAGGAAAATACAATTGCAAAAGTTCCCATGTTATATATGTAGCGGTATGTAATTCCTGTCCGAGTTTTTATGTGGGGAAAATGGACAGGAAATTATGCCAATGTATATACGAACATTCTTATGCTATAAAGAAGAATAAGGAAGAAAATGCCCTGGCTAAACATATTCATGAGCACCCTGAGCATGGTTTTAATTTCATGGCAATTGACCATATTAACCTCAAGCATGGAAGGGGGATGGATTCGCTTTTGTTAGAAAGGAAGGAATTGCTTTGGCAGCTGAGACTCAGAGCATTTGTACCTCTGGGTCTAAATGGCATGCTGTCAATAGCATGTATATTAAAGTTAAAGAGCCTGGAGAGGTAGTCTCATTGACTGTCTGACACCCCTTATTATAGTCTATAATGTCGCTTATGTGAAATTTTGCGTATATACATGCATTTTATGTCACTATATTTATATTCATTTTAGAAATTGTAGTTAATTGTAGGTTAAAGTATGACTGATTTTTTATTAATGTTATTTCATTAGTGATTTTTTTCCTTTTTTTAGAAAATGTTTTTTTTATGAATGTACTATGGTTTATTGCAATGTTTATTTAATCTTAGTGTGATATCATTAAAGTAAGGAAAGAGACAGGATAATGTTCATTATATGTAGTGATGTTGTATCCCTTTAAAGGTGAATTAAGGGAAGTGATATCATGGATGTAAGAGTTTAAAGGTCAAGGTTGCCATTTTGTAACTTTGTGTAGATACATTCAACTATTTCTGAAGAAGTTGGTCTTGGGACTGATGAAAAGCTATATTTTTAAGGCTTAAATAAATTGGTGGCTTTTTACAGAGACTTTTATTTGACTTCACCTATCTGGATTATTATCTGGCTGACAAACTTGTGCATTGTAGTTTGGTTCGTTTCTAGGATTCCTTTTGGGAGCTTCCAGGCCGTCTGTTTCTTTTTGTGTGGTTCAGTCATTAAATGTTATTCAACAACAAATGTATAGCTCTTAATTCCATTCTTAAGTGGTATGACCCAAACAAAACTCTCAAGTCCCCTGACAAAGATCTCCTGCATGTGCCCAAAACTTTGTACAAAACTATCAACAAAGCCTAGCCTGAGTTTCTAGCTCAGTCCTGGAACACTACCTATCAAAGTGAGAAGAATCACAGAGCTCACTGTTTTCAAAACTTCATGTAAGGAGTACCTCTGTAAGTCTTTCAAATGCATACACTGGTATATTACATGATTATAAGCACACTACTAGTTAATCTCAGCTAACTTTCCTCATCTTACCCCATTGCAGTCTGAAGGACTCTATTAATGTTACTAACATTTATAACTATATTCCCTAGCTCTTACAGATGTTCGCTACATGATTTAATTAACCTAATGCCGCTACTTACCTTCCCCTACTTTTTACCAAACTATTGTCATAAAGTATTTAACTAAACTAAAATAATAAGTATTTTCTCATTTTCACGCTCTCCTTTAATGTCTTTCCACATGGCAGGGGTAAGGACTTCTCATCTATTGCTCAAATGTTTCACTGAATATACACATTGTTTTTTTTTTATCTTGATTTGTGTTTTAAATGTTTATAGGAGTTGTTTATTCTCCCATTGTTAATATATTTTCTGGTCTCTCTTCTGTTATTGTATTTTAGTATATATGCCAATATATCATCTGTGATATTGGACTTGCTTTTACTGATTTACAGCTTATTGCTCCAAGGTTCCCTCTAAAGGCCTAACCTGGTTAACCAAATGTGAACAAGTAAGTAAATAAATAAATATATAAACGAGTGCTGTCAGAGGTACTAGCAAAACGTGAAAATGATGTTATCAAAACCAAGCTGAACAATCTTGCCTTGCAGGTTATGATCTTGAGTATGCAACATATTGCATTTTAAACTGATTGCAATTAAATAGCATGTGGTGTCTTGTACTTGTGGAAAAAAAGACATTGCGTGCATATTAGAAAGTAAAAAAAAATCATAATAGTCTTAGGGAGGGTAGAAAACAGAGGATAAATTATCATTTTTTTCATTAGAAGGAAAAAATAATGGAAGAAGAGGAAGGGAGAGGCAATATTCTCACTTTTGTTTTTCAGAGTATAATGTTAAATGGAGAAAATAAGGCAATCAAACCACCACTATCACTGGCAAATGTTTATTATATTGTAGAAGGAAATCGGGATAACTGCAAAAGAGATGAAGATAGGCAAGATGGGAGGAGATGTGAGAAAGGCAAGAGAAATTAGTCTTTAGGGGTTTTCGGGAGTCAGAGATGTGAAAGATATAGGTAAATACGAGGGTATTCCTCTGCAGACTATGACAAGCCTAACCAAAAGCCAGAGGTCAGAATCAAACCATGTGTCTTGTATCTGTGAGTTAAAGACCTTGGCCATTATGCCAATCCCTTCCTAATAAATAATTAATAAATCTTAATAAATAATAAGCAGCAGAATGATTGCATTAAAATTGAAACACTTAAAAAAAAAACTAAACCACCAAACCAGCATCCGACTAAACTTATTAAAATAAAAAAATACTGGAAAGACACCAAATGAAAATACAAAAGTCCACTATTTTAAAACAAAGCACTAATGAATTACATGACTAGAAAGCTACCAAAGAGAAATGCGTAAAAGGATAAAAGGAGGAATGTGGATCATTAGAAGGCCGTAGGTATAAAGTTCTAAGAGAAAAAAAATCGTATTTAGTCCTTACAGATTTACAGTCAGAATAAAAAGCAGAAAGATAAAGATGATGCAGAAGAAATCAAGTGATATAAACTGAAAGCTACACAAATTAATGAACTCTACAACCAG